>NW_026884307.1:0-110750 GCF_032173495.1 Musca vetustissima
GTAATTGTTACTAAATCGTAATAAATTTTCTCTCAATACTATTGAAGAAAACTCAGTTATAGGTTGTTGTTATAGTTGCAAATCAAAACTTTATTTTGACTTTGCCAAAAAAAAAAGAAAGTGGAACTGTGGCAAATCGAGCGGCTTTAACCCAACAAGTCACGCAATTACCAAAAAGAAAAAAAATACAAATGGAACTGATAAAATACCTCCCCACTCCACGGGGGGTAGACAAGAAATCTTTAAGAATAAATGATATATATGCTCCCCATACCACCCCTTGCCTTTTCTAACCTTAACTCCATAGGAATTTTTGGGAAACATTTGTAATGTATTTCACCTGGGAATGTGTTAAAGTGACAGTGCTGACTTCTTGCCAGCCATCCGACCTGACTGACTTCTTATTGTGAACTTTATTTTTTTGCCAAATTTCTTTCTTTCCTTCGATTCTAAGAAATTTGTCTTTTTGTGTCGGATGTTGTTGTTCGGAATTTGTTAGTCGTCTTAGCAAAGGTTATTAACCCTGAAAACATGATTTCCTTCTAATATTGTTTATTTCCGTTTGTTGTTGAAAGTTAGGGATGTATGTGTGCATGTGTGTGGGATGAAATGTGTACACGTGTGTTTGATTTTTTGGGACCACTGGGATACTTATTGAATTTAATGGGAATATTTTGTAGAGAATTGTAATTCTATGAAGAAGTTAGGAAATCATTAAGGTATGTGGATTTAATAAGATAGCTAAAATGTCCCTGTCTGTGAACATTTCTTGTGAATGTTCATGTCTAGTTCTTTAGAACAATGGGTATTTAAATGCCTTCGCAAACTCTTATTTTTTAGAAAAAGGAAATAAATATTTAACAACAATTTGCTAAAAATTAAACCATATTCTTAAGCAAAAACTATAAACATGGGAAAAGCTGATTAAGTTCGGTAGGCCTTGTTGTGAAATAAGTAAACAAAATGCCAAAACACAGCGTCTTCCGTATCAAATGCGGCAAAAGCCTTCAAAATTTAGAAAAAAAAAGTGTTACTATAATTTGGAACCTCTACCTGATCTTAGAACGATATATTTTGTCTTCAGCACCACTCATCCTATAAGCAGTAAAATATATTTGTAAAACCTTTCAATTTCAAGAACATATTTTTAAGAAAAAATAAATCAAAGACTATTAACTCATATAACGCCAGAGAAATTTTTGTTCAAAATCTAAAAGTAATTGTATGGCTTAAATATTAGTTTGGGGAAAATGAAATCCATTATTTGTATATGAACTATAGGACTTCATTTAATATACTTCGGAATGTCCGTTGCCATTTTAAATGTAACGTCGTAATGCCTCTCACATAGAAGTGCTGCTATCTATTTGCAAAAAACTCTAGCAGTCGATTTCCACAATCCTCCCTATATATCAATTTGTTATTATTAAAGAAATTTTGCAATGCAAGAAAAATATGATAATTGTTGTATGGCGGATCCATTAAAACTTTCCAACAAAGCTCCTGAAGTTTCTGGCGAGTCACTTTAGATGTGTGCGGCTTAGCGTTGTCCTGGTGGAACACGACACCTCTCCTGTTACCCATTTCTAGCCAATTGTAAATGGTTTAAAACAGTTTTATGGTCGATTATTAGATCTTGGGCGATATTACGACTGCTAACATGCCGGTCAACATCGATAATTTCTCCGATTTTATCGACATATTGGACGACCGGCCTACCTATGCGAGGTTCATCTTCAACATCAAAAATTCCTACGAAACCAAAATTGCACGAATTTGACTGTTACAGTATCGGAACCATACACACAATTAACAATTTTAGCCGCTTGGCTTGCATCTTCGTTTTATCGACACTTTAGATAGAAAACTATCAGTACATCCATCTGCTGAAAAAATAATGGATTTCTATATTTACATTAGCTACTGCTTTTAGGTTGTATAGGATATGTAAATAATAATTGTCGACAACCTTCGTCTTTAAGCGAGCGTCAGCCTCGACTGTATTCTCTATACCAGTTCTTCACAGATCTATCGGATGGAGCTTTACCGCCATACAAAGTTTTAGGGTCATCCATTCAATTTTGTCTTAATAATCCACGTCGAAAGTTGTCACAAATTATTTTAACTTCCATCTTTTGCCAAATAGTATGCATGTGCATTCAAACATTCTTTTTTAAGTCAGGATATTTAGATGGATACTGTCACTCTAATTTAGAATACCAAATTACAGACATTATGATTGGAAAACGAGACTAGGAACTTTAACATAACAAATATTAGACGAGTAATCTGTATGTATTTACAAAAACATTGACCTATATTGGACATTTTCTGGGGCGAAGTATTTTCTTTATCAAGAACCAGTCTTTTTGATTGAAAAATTTGGCTAGTCTTTATATAGGGGATATACAATTTTTAGATATATCTTTATAAAGGGGCTATGTCGAAACATGAGCCTATAATGATCCTTTTCTGCACAGATGTCTGCCAGCGTCCAAAACCCCAAAATGTATATCTAGAACCTTTTCTGTTGAAAAATATTTTTAAAAGTCTCAAAATAGGCTGCACTTTTATATAGAAAACTATGTCAAAACCTATATACTGTTGGAAATTGTGAGTAAATTCCTCATAATACCAAAAATTGGGTGAGACCTTTATATAGGGGCTATATCAAAACATAGACCTGTATTAATAATTTGTTAAATAAATTTGTTTTCGGCCCATTTGGTATACCAAACATCCTACAAATAATAACAATATATCGTCATCATAAATGCAAATGGACTTAACTACACTTATACTAATTTTACAAGAGAATCCAAAAAACCACACTATAGAAAAAAATTTATTTTTTGAAAAAAAAAAATGAAAAAAACTACAACACAATTGTAGTACAATAAAGTGACTAATAATTATCCGATTGAGATTAAAATTTTTACAGTGTACCAAATTAAAGCCCCTATATTACTTTCGATTTGCACCAAATTTTGAATAGCGTACTGAATTGAGTTTAGTGATATGTGTGAAGTTTCGCGAAAATTGGTTCAGATTTCAATATAGCTCCCATATACAGTTTCGACCGATTTTTGTAAATGTTGCACTAAGACGTTATATATTTCTCCGTAATGTTTCCACCCAGAGGGAAACAAAAACACCTAATTAAACCTGATTAGTTAAGAAAATGAAGAAAAGCCTTAAATTTGGGATACTGCTATATGGGGACTACTGTAAAAAATTGGCCGATATATCTCATTTTCAATATCAAACATCCCAGAAGAAACATTAATATAAGTTCAGAATTTCAACCTTCAATATTGCGAGCTTTAGTTTTTTTACAGGAGTGTAGTTTGACGTTAGATGACTAAATTTTTGTGTGAACAAGTAGCTTGATTAGGCAAACAATAACCAAACAAAAAGTCAACTTCAAATTTTTCTGTAGTTACGTCCATTTGCATTTATTATGACGATATGTTCAAAGCTATATTTTAACATATTATAAGCCAGCCTTTAAATTAAAATGCATCAATTCTATTCACATAGTATGCATGAAATGAACATAAATAACTCAAAAACATGAACCCTGGATCCTATGGCATCTCTCGGTTGTTGTCCGACGCCTCAGCGTTCAAAGCCACCTTCTTATCTTCACTACAAGAAAAATCTGCTCTGAAAAGGGATGGATGTCAAATGGCCGAGCCTTGACACGGTTTAATTTAATTCGGAAATGAATTTCGCATCAATATTCGACATAACTATAACATATCAAGTAACGACATTACACAATATGCCTGATATCTCTGGTTTTCCTATTTATTACAATTCCGATCACGTAACTCATCTCGAAAGAGAAATACAAAAAAATGTATTTTCATAATTTTTAGGCTGGTCCAATGCATATACATACTTATATGTGCTTAAACAAAGTCCAAATAACCAAAAATACACAACCTAATACTTCAACCAAGCCCTATTCCATGTTTGAGGATGGGGCTTATCGGTCCACTACTTCTGGTACCTCCACAAAAAGCAAAATTTTGAAAAATGTTCACAATCTAGGAAAATCATAAATCTCATAAAATATTTATTGAGTCTTCGAACATAATTGGTCTGTTCCAGTACTTTTTTAATAGTAAATCTAGTAAAAGGGAAACATTTCTAATTTGCTCTCAGAGTACAAAATAATTTGAAAAGTTCGGGAACGCAAATCTAGTAAATCTGCCAAAATTAGATGGCAATACTTCAAAATCAACATGACAGCCAATCAGAAGTAGGCATTCAGAAGTAGGCATGTTTACCATTTTTACTCGACCAAATTTCTCGAGTAAAAACTTAACAAAAAGAACGCCATTTTGTTTTGTGCTCTCTTAAATTTGTGTCAATGTTTTACCAGTTTTGTAGGTTGAGGAACGGGTTTCGAGTAAAAAGTTGCAAAACATGTAAAATGAGTAGATTCTTTTAGGTTCTGGAACGGAACTTATGACAATCTCAGGACTGGGAGTTCTACGATTCATGTTTGAGCTGTTTGACTTCATCAACCAGATATCCTCAAAAAGTCCATAACCGGTGACGACTGGAGAACGACTATGGCATGGCAATCAAAGTTCCAGGCTATTTGTTAGAAAACAACGAATTGAGGAAAAATGTGCCAAAAAAAACGTAATAATGTTGGAACCACCTAATTATCCGAACTTGGTCCCACTGACTTTCCCTTTTCCCAAAACTGAATAAACCATTTTAAGGAAAGCGTTTTATTACGATTTAGGAGATAAAAGAAGAAGGGGAGCAGGAGCTGTTGCTTATATTAAAAATAATATTTCAGAAGTGTTTCGAGGGTTGGAAAACCCCATATTATATCTGAGAGGGATTACTTTAAAGAGGGCAATAAATAAACACTTTTTTGAAAAAAACGGATATTTTCTGATGAGACCTCTTATTAGTGCACTCCTTATAAAATATTCTTCAAAATGGCGAAAAACTTTCCAACATGTTTTAGATTAAATGGTGTGTTCCAAACTCGTAAAATGTTTACCAAACCTAGATCAAATCCAAATCTGGAACTCTCACAAACTTTTTAAGTTTATATCAGCAGTGCTCAAAATAGGTTCCATGGGCTGTCGGTGTGTGTTCAATTTCAATATATAGATAAACATTTTAAGATAATATTTTTTTCTTTCAAAATTGTCGTTGATTCCGTTCAAAATTAATATATTTTTGGCAAAAATTAGTTCAGAAGCATAAATAGAATATATGGCGATAGGCGAAAAGAAACATTATTGGATTGAATACAAAATGCTTTTCTTCCTTAAAATTTGAAATTAAATTTTTTACAATATTTCTCACAGGGAAACGAAAATTTTGAAAATTGTGTATTTGAAAAAAAATACAATCACAAAAATTATATGTATTAGTGTGGACAGCCCTGGTTTACATCATTATTTTTATTTGCTCTTGTTTTAATCTTAAAATTGTAATTTCACCGTGAAAGAGTCATTAAAAAATAATTATCAGCTAGAAATATAGGATAATTTATAAAATACTCGAAAGGCTTTAAAGTCAAGATTATATTGGGTAGCGTATGCATATTTTTTTCGAACACCCAGAAATAACTCATTCGACTTGAAGTCATTAAAATTGACAAATTACCTTCTTCTACTTATAAAACAATATCTAATTAAATGTGACATTAATGGATTTAGCTATCATATTGCAATAAATATAACAAACCCACATAGTGCTCAACTCTTCTGAAAATCCATAAATTTTACTCTATTGCTCATTTTCTTTATGACCAACTAAAATCCCACGACATCTATCCTCTTCAAAGTATTTGCATATTTTCTTCGGTGTTGTACACAAAAAAACATAGTTTCTTTCGTTCCATTTGCAAAAAAACCATACTTACTTCCTGTTTATCCTTTTCTTTGCGGGCCATTTCTTCGGTCTTTCGTCTACGCCACATACGCATACTTTCCTCGGCATTCTTGCGTTCAACGAGACGTCTTTTCTCATCGCACCACATCAACGGATGTTCGATGTGGTCGTGGCAGAATGCTTCATCGCTAGTCGTCATATTATGGTTTTATAGTCTAACTATGGGTTTCCGAAAGAACGCGACAAAAACACAAGCATACACACGCAAAAATAATAATAATGCATTACATTACGTGAGCCACCACCGGAAGTGGGTAGTTTTTTGTGCGTATTTCTTTAACGTGACTTTTTTCTTTTTTTCTCGCAAACTCTTAGATCACATGGACTTAAAGGAAAAAAGAATGCAAGAAGAAACGCGTTCTTCAATATAGTTTCCAATAAATTTGATTTTATTGTAGTTTTCCTTATTTTTTTTCTTTTGGCTTGCCTTGTCAAGGATAATTTAACCGGAAGTATAGAGTGAGTGAGTGTTGCGTTCAAGTTATTGTTCGAAACTGAACTTCAATGCAAAAATCTCCTACCAACAAGAAATTGGCAATACGGAAAAGAGCCACTAAAACAGCTACTAACAAACTCCCTATTTGTATGTGTGCGTGTGTGTATGAGCGAGTGTGCATGCCATAGTTGAGGCACCTATTATGCCCGTACCAGGATGTGCCTTGCCAAGACGTATTTATGTGGAAACGAAGCAACGAAAAAAAACTACACCTCGTGGCAGACAGACTGCTAGACTAACAGAAATTGATGCGCGCGCTTTTTAATATTTCCCTACTAGAATACAAAAAAATAATAAAACCTAGTCAGCGTGTTACCTGCCTAGGTGCCTTTCACATTTCTGCACGTGAGCTATTTTAATATGCCAAACGAAAATAACAAAATACAAACTATATTTTCCATTTCCAATAAATGTTGAGCAGACAATCCCATACTCCAAATCAATTGGTATTTATTCCTTCCCCCTAACCCTTTCCTATTGACTTCTGTCATATTGTTGCATATATCGACAATGTCCTTGTCAATTATGCTAAAATATTGTTACAACAACAACATTGTCAATATCTCATGTTCTCCATATTATTTTGTTTGTTTTATTGCAGAAGTGTTTATCAGGCTAACTGGGTAACTGGTCTAACAAAATATTTGCCCATCTCAGTTTTGCAAAGTAAACCTATCACCATCACTATCATCGTATCAGCGAAAAATAAACACGAATAGACCAAATGACCCCGTTCACTAAATATATTTCAAATTTTGTTTTCGTTTAAAAAGTTCTCGAAATGGAAAATTGAATTTAATGTGATATTCAAAAAAGATATACATCGAAGTTGTTATACCCTATACCATAGATGGGCATTGAAAATATCTAAAATCGATCGGACATTTTATATGGAGGATATGTACTAAACAGCTGCCAGTAGAAAACGAAACACCCAACTACATACAGGGGGAAATTGAACTATGACCTTAAACATGCCGAAAATTATGCGAGTCCTTTGTATAGGAGCTATGTAGAAACATAGACTTATTGTACAGAAAATATTCTGTTCTGTGAATAAGCTGTTTACCAACCTGCTGCTTACTCGGAATACTGCTGAAATGTGTTGAAAATGTGCCCAGAACCAAGGACTTTATAAACACCCAAATTTCGACCAATATTGGTAGAAAGGGTGGCAAACCCAATAATCAAAATATAAAATTAGAGGCAAATCCTTTTAGAAGCATGAATTGAAATTGAAGTCCCTACGAAAATTGTGGTATACCGTTATATGAGAACTATATCTGATCATGGGTCGATGTTGGAAATTTATAGTAAGAATGATTTGTCACCTAAACACCAAACCGATGATGATGGAAACCTGGTGACAGATACAGACGGCGTGTTGAGGATCTGGAAGGGGCATTTTGAAAAGCTTATGGTGTCAAATAGTGGCGGTGAAGAAGATGCTCCAGTACCAATAAGAGATGACGGTATAGAGTGCCAATATGATGCCAGAATAACAACAATCTTCTGAAGAATAACAAAGCAGCAGGCGCCGATGGAGGAATGCATGCCTAATTGTTGGAATCTCAGCATCCTGTGTCCCGTGCACAATAAAGAAGGCAAGGCGATATGTGCCAGCTACAAAGAAATAAGTCTCCTTCCCATCGCATATAAAGAGATATACAGCGTACTATGTGAACGACTGAGGCCAATGGTCAATGACATTATTAGACCATACCAATGCGGCTTCAGGCCTGGCATATCCGCCATTGACCAGATCTTCACCCTGCGCCAGATCCTGGAAAAGACCCACGAAAAACACATCGACACATTCCACCTATTCGTTGACTATAAAGCCATATTTGACAGCCCGTTCCGTTCAGAGGTGCTTAAAGCCATGTCTGCGTTCGACATTCCTGCAAAATTAATACGGCTATATTGGATAACTTCGAGTGGAACAAGGTGACAGTTGAAATCGGAAAGAACCTATCGGAGTCCTTTTAATATCGAACGTGGATTCAGACAAGGTGACAGTTTATCGTGTGATATTTTTAACATCCTGCTGGAAATCCTGTCATACGAGAGGAAATCCTGTCATACAAAGGTGAAGAGAAATGGCACTCTGTACACCAAACAACACGTGTTACTCGCCTACGCCGATGCCATCGACATAATGGGTCGAACTTTGAGAGCTGTAACAGTTACCTTTAAACAAATTGAGAAGGAGTTTGCCAAAGTGGGTCTAGCAGTAAATGGCGAGAAGACCAAACTGATGGTATCAACGAACAACACGTCCAGTAGACTCGGAACAAGTGTGGAACTTGAGAACTACAGCTTTGATGTAGTCAAAAGATTTTATATACCTTGGTACCGCCATAAATAAAACTAATGACATCAGTTTTTAAATTCGAAGAAGGATAGTGTTGGCCAACGGATGCCTATGGTCTAAGTAAGCAGTTCAAAAACTAGGTCACCTCTCGCCAGACCAAACTCACACCCTACAAGACGCTGATACTACCCATGTTGTTGTGTGGATCTCAAGCATGGGTACCGGCGCAAACAGATGAGGCAGCTCTTGGAGTGTTTGAGAGAAAAATTCTACTAAAGATATATGGGCCGATTTGCGTCGACGATGAATATCGCCGTCGAATGAATCATGAGTTGTAACATCTATTCTCGGACATCGACATAGTCAGATGTATCGAGCTGCAGCGACTACGTTGGTTAGGTCATGTTGTGAGAATGGATGAGAATGTCCAAGATCAAACGGCATATAAAACCGAGCCAACTAATGGATCAAGTAAAAGAGGAAGGCCACGAATTCGATGGAAATATCAAGTGGAAGACCTTTTGGAACATGGACGTTCAAATTGGAAGAACTGCGCACAAGAGTGGAATATTTTTTTAAGTTCGGCCTATGGAAT
Source organism: Musca vetustissima (assembly GCF_032173495.1). Classification (NCBI taxonomy): domain Eukaryota; kingdom Metazoa; phylum Arthropoda; class Insecta; order Diptera; family Muscidae; genus Musca; species Musca vetustissima. Next base: position 9,337 of record NW_026884307.1, read on the forward strand.
AAATGTTCGGTCGCAACCCAGCTAAGTAAAAAATTCCACACTCCCCAAAATACTGACGTTTGGGTGTCTCAGTTGGATTTTTCCAGGTGTTGCAATCGGAATGGCAAAATCAATATATGATCTTCTTTATGATGATCCATATTAAAATTCCAATGCATTGCTAAATTAAAATCATTGGGCGGAGCAGTATGATGCGACAGGAACGACGGGTATTTTATCCAATTCAGTGATTGATTAAATAATTTTTTTGTATTTGTTTCAGACAAAATTGCAGAGCAAACTCCTCATCCTATTCGAAGATGGAAGACATTATTTCTATCATTTTGGTATCTCTCTTAGAACAATTTTGAAAATTTCTAATGCAAAGCGAATGAAATAATCGATTGTTTCCCAACTATGCACATTGTCATATCAAACATACGTTGAATCCGCATATGGAATCTATCAGTCCACTCGTCCTCAAAGGAAATCAAGTGCAAATCAATGCATCATAGCACTTGTGTTACCGAAACACATTACAGGCGCCGCCGTGCCAAGTCCTTCATAGATTGCTAACAAGGTTTCTTTATCTTATCCCCAAGTGTTGACGTTCATCTTACTTCTGACTTTATCAATATCGAATGTGAGCCATTGGTGAAACCTTGGGTAATTCCTTATAGGATGTGTGAACTGTAATAGTCGTATCCCAGCTGTCCAGATGGCAAGCAGTTGTAGTCGTTGACTTATAGGCTATTTTTTTCTTTTTTAATTCCTCATATTGCAAATGTCAATAATTCTCGGCACATGCGCCATGGTTATGTCTGCGTTCCTTATATGCCCATCTGTGGAAGCCACTACCCTCAAATACGTTAGAAACTTAGGAATGTTAATTTTGTAACTACCACCTTAAATAATTCCCGAGATATCAACCGATAAAAATACCTATTACATTCTACGGATCTTAGACTTTTTAGATCTGAATTCCTCTAAATAGGACTGACATAGAATTAGTGGTCCAAATTTATTATGAGGGTCCAAATTTATTTATACAAGAGTCTTAGCAACTGGAGAAAATCGGTATAGGATTCACTGACATCCGGGAATATTTTTAGTATAGTAAATAATCTAATCCGTATAGTAAATAGATTAGATCTTATCATAGATATTTTATTTTTATGTCAGCAGATTTCTTACGACAGCTCAGTACATGAGGTCGCATTTACCAATTAGCAATTTGTGATATCAAATTGCTCGGACAATGTTATCCTCCTCAGGTCATTACATAGAGCGGAATACCATAATTAATGATTAACATTTAATAACACCTTTTTATATGTGGCAAATACATTTAGTCCGGCTTTCCTACATTTTTATACCCTACACAACTATGTTGTCAGGGTATTATAGCTTTGTGCAGCCCAAGTGTTTGTAACGCCGTGAAATATTGGTCCTAGACCCACCTTTAAGTATACCGATCGTCATATCTCGACTAACTGAGTCGATCTAGACATGTGTGTCCGTCCGTCTGTCCATTAATTCAGATATTATGTATTAACCCATTACCACACCAGAGGGTCCGCCCTCTGGCTGATCGCTTTGAAATTTCCATGAGGTTCCAGTTATGGTCAAGGACAACGCCTATATATTCTGTGATGATCAGATAATAATTTTGGAATGAAGTGGACCGAAAACTAAATTTGTTGTGTATTCGGGTCGATCTATAGACCAAAATTATAAGCCGAACATCAAAACACAGCCCACGGGGAATTGAATATGGACAAGTACCGAATATTAGAAATATTCGGAAAATATGTCAGTGTAAGAAAGAGGTTCTGTTGACCTCTAATCGGGCAAGAGGGTGCAACTATCACGAAATATTGCCCAGGCTCGGAATAAAAGTCCGCAGAAAGTTAAAGCCACGTGGTAGTTGTTTAGGGTATCGTATGGTCGGCCCCGTCCGACTATACTGCTCCGCTCACAGGTTTAAATTATATTCATTATATATTTAAAGACTTATGATGTATTCGCCACGGTTCAAAACAGCGCAATTCCGAAAATGCATCCACACACTGCCTTAGTTGTATCCAAGTAACATTGATAAGTGGTGAATGTGGCTATTACAAATGGAGCGCCAAAGTTCTGTCTCAATACCAATCCGGCCAAAAACCGTGCGAACATTTCTTTCAAATTTTCCAATTTAAACACCTCTATAACATGAGTTCGAATACATCAAAGCGTCTTCTGAGAACCAAACAAAATATTGGGCGCCAAGTTAGTGTTGTGCGGTTAATAATCCTTCAAAAAATTGTGGTCTATCGAAGTAGATTAATAATTCCTGTATATTGTTGGGAGAAGGAACATATCGGTCCACTACTTCTGGTAAATCTTATTTGAAACGAAAGAAAGCTTAGATGAACTTCAAAGATGGGGTCTGTAGAGTAACCTCTTCTGGTAGCTCACGATATTTTAATGGTTTTAGCACTAATCGCCCAAATTGCCTATAATTCAAAATTAATTTAGATATGTCATAGTTTTAAGATTTTAATCTACAAAAGGGAGCTATATCTAAATCTGTACCTTTTCAACAAAACTTCACAGACGTCAAACTGAAATCAGTACGCTAAGCTAAATTTTGTCCCAGTCGTACAATCGGAAAATATAAATGGGAGCCCTCCAATTTCAATGGGGCTTGTCCAAATTGGATCATAAATGACTTTGTTAACAATTTGACGGACATGGTGGGACACCCACTCCACTGCTCTGGGTGGGTGTCCCATAGCTTTAAAACAATTTAATTTTGTAGTCCACTACTTTTTATGTCTATGTAACTGGTTCGTGTCAATCCCAATGTAGAACCAGTCATGTCTGTAGAGACCAACAATTTTACAACTGCGCTATTTCTGCATTCGACTGATCTTAACGTGATATGGTAATGTTCTTCATTGTCATGTTACTATCAATGGATCAAACTTAAATAATATTCAAAGCATACTTTTAGGCGTAAATGAAATTGTGAAACTGAAATTTCCTTTTACAACACTAATGAAAACGATGCAGCGCCATCTATTGGCATATATTTATACAATCACGATGTCGATTCGACAAGTTTAGTGATCTAGACTGAAAATGTTTTCAAATTTAAAATCTCAAAACACAATTTAAAAGTCATTACAGTTACTCTTCAAACAAACAAAAAACATACACCCTCAAAAAGTTCAAAAATTAATCAAATCTATTTCCACTTGAAATGACTTTACTTCACAAGAACATAAAAGAACCAGAAGCACATAAAAACAACAACAACAGTCAACAATAAAAAGGGGAAGGAGTTTTGAAACAATCAACATCGCCCTAACCCACAAACATAGTTACGCTAAATGAAAATTAAGTCATGTTTTTTAATGCGTTCTCAGGTATGACTGACTTTGTTGTTTGTTTTTCGTTGATTTGTTGTTCCTTCACGTTGTTTTTTTTTTATTTTCTGATATTTCAAAATGTGGGCCAACACAGTTTTGTATAACAGCAGCAAAATGTTGTGCGGGACCTACCCTATTTTTTGTAGACATACACCCCTCGACAATACAACAAATTTTCAGTTGAGTATTTTGTTGTTGTCTTAACTATGAAAAGGTGAGGTATATTCCCCTCAATATTATAAATATTGTCGTAGTCATGACATGTTTGGCTTTACATTTTCCACAGCAGTGCTCACAGAGGGGGCCAGCCATTGCAATAAACATTTGTAGGCCTTGTCAAAATATAATCCTACAGGCTTTGCTTTTGTCAAGTTGACATAACATAATTCTCGAATAGCCAAGTTAATGTGCGGTGGTTCCAGTTCCAATTGAATATACGTTGATATTTTTGTAATGGATGGGGATGAGGATTACATTTTAATGAGTTTTCGATTGTTAATTCAAATTTTTTCGATAAGCATGGCAAATATTGTATTCAATATTTTGTTGATTCTGTTGTTAGAATACTCGAACAAATATAATAGGCTGTAGAGATAAATAGTATATTCGAAATTTATTATGAATATAAATTACAATGATAGAAATTATTCGAAAGGGGACGATATCCTTTTTTGATAATCATTACAGTATAGAAATATTCATTTTTAATAAAATGTTTATAAAAAACCAGTGAGCGGAGCAGTATAGTCGGACGGGGCCGACCATACGATACCCTACACAACTACCACGAACTCTAACTTTCTGAGGATGTTTATTCCGAGTCTGAGTAATATTTCGTGATATTTGCCCCCTCTTGTCCGATTAGAGGTTAACAACACCTCTTCCTTACTATTTTCGAATATTCAGTACAGTCCTTCTAATTACTTGTCCAGATTACCTTCACGGTGGGTTGTGTTGTGATTTTTGGATTATACTCTACTCGAAAACACACAAAAAAATAATATTCTCCGTCCATTTCATCCCAAAATTTTAATCTGATCATCACCGAAAATTATAGGCGTTGTTCTTGACCATAACTGGAACCTCATGAACAATTTCAAAGCCATCAGCGCGATATTTCTCCCTCTAATGTGGTAATGGGTTACTAAATAATATCTGAATACGTAAGCACCTGTAAATATTTGACTGTAACTCCCACATCTAAGTAAATACATCACTATATTTGGTATCAATTTAAAGGCCAACCACTCCTCTTGGATATGCTATCAACTCCTGGGGTCTACATCCTCCAGGAGTAAATATATATGCCATAGAATACAAATTTGGTCATTTTTCACACAAAAGTCAGGGTCCATTTGACCCGCTAAATATTGACCGATCTTTATCAAAACATGCACGCTTATTCTCTGGCCCGATCCCCTTCTCCATGCAAAAATTCGCGGTGTTTGGGCCATAATTGCGGCCTCTGGAGCGACCAGAAAAACCGACAAAAATTTAGTATTTGGTCCATTTCATCCCCTAAATATTAACCGATCTTTTCCAAAAACAATAGGGGTCTTCATTGGCCAGAACCCATCCTACATGCAAAATTTCGTGAAGATTGGTCCATAACTGTGGCCTGTATCGTGTTTACAAATTATAATGGACAGACGGACGGACGGACGGACACACATGTCTAGATCGACTCAGCTAGTCGAGATATGACGATCGGTATACTTAAAGGTGGGTCTAGGACCAATATTTCGCGGCGTTACAAACATTTGGGGCTGCACAAAGCTATAATACCCTGACAACATAGTTGTGTAGGGTATAATTATCAGGAGATGAAGAAATTAAAAGTAAAATAATTTGATACAATTGGGCGCCACAGAAGCCTAATTGAGAAATTGTGAATAAAACAAATAAAAAAGTGTTGGTTTGCGGAGTTCTACGGAATTAAACACAGGTTTTATAAGTCGTTGTATAAAAAGTATATTTTTATGAAAGAGTTGACCATTAGTGGAGAGGTACATGAAGAAGCTGCCCTATAGACCACATCTTAGGATATAAAGTAGGATTTATAAAACATTACATGGTGCAATCAATCGATCAAATCGGCTATTCAATTTGCCTGAAATTAAATTTACAAATTTTTAAAAAGTTGAATCTTTGTAGGACAGTTTCAAGAAGGAGTGAACAAGCGGGTTCAACCTTCGAACTTTGTCTATGTTCTTTTCCGGTTACTCTTCTTGGGGGCATAGGGCTTCCACAAAACACTGACATCTTACTCGATTACTTGTCGTTGTTTTTGCATCTTTCCATGTCAGGATTTTACTCTTAGTTCTTGAATTATTGTTCAACGCCAGGTGTTTCCTGGTCGACCTCGATTTCTTGATCCTTGGGGATTCCATTCAAGCGCTATTCTTCTTATGATATGGACATTTCTTCTTAATGTGTTGCCAATCCATCTCCTACGTTAAACCTGTTTTTGTATGCGTTCCTTGTTCGTTAGGTTCCACAGCTCTACGTTACTTATGGTGTTTTGCCAGTATATTTTGCAAATGATCCTCAGGAATACCTGAAGCTTTTGCGTGACGGTATTTGACACAACCCAGATTCCACTGCCGTATAGCAGAATCGATTTTATACATGTTTCGAATAATTTAAGCTTGGTTTTCCTGGATATATGTGAGCTTCTCCATACACGTCACAGTCGGCCGAATGCTGCCCTCGCTTTTGGTAGCCTTTTAATTACATATATTTCTGCGCCACCACTTGTTGTTATAGTGGTTCCGAGATAGCAGAAAATATCGACGTATTCAATTGTTTAACCATATAACTTGAGTTTTTCCTGTACTGGTGTTGTTAATTTTCATGACCTTTGTTTTCTTAAATTGTTGAATATCTTGTGAGAGAGAAGGCAGATATAATACGTCTATGTCTTCGAGCTGACGTGACTCCATGTTATGCCTCCTCTCTGTGAACAGACTTCATTCATTATTTCATCCAGCGCAATTGTGAACAGTGCAACCCATGTTTTACTCCTAGCTTGGTTCGAAACGGTTCGCTTATGTTCCCGCTGTGAAGAACTGAGAATTCTGTATCTTCGTACATCGCTCTTATTATTCAGATTAATTTCTGGGGTACTCCCTCATGGTATCGTGGGGGTCCGCCATTCTATAGATTGTTCTTCTATGATTCGTAGGGTGCTGGTCTGGTCAACACAGTTTCTATTTGGTGTGAAGGCAGCTCGTTTATCTCTCAGAATGTTTCTACTTGACTTTTAATGTATGTATCTGGTGTTTAGCAGGGTTATTTCTCTCCAGTTATTAGAATCTTTCAACTCGCAATTTTTGGGTAACTTCACAACAATGCCTTTCTTCTAAATTGGAGGCAGTCTCTCTTCCTCCTAAGCCGAAATGATGTGAGATCGAAGTAACTCAGTTATGGTAAACATATAACCATGGTAGTTTCGATGAAATTGGATGACAAAGTGTTGCGTGACAAATATATACCCAATGGGATACATATTCGGCCCTAATCAAGGCTTGACAAAGACAATAGGGCGTTCAAAGTTTGGTTCAAATCGGACATTCCATTCCCCTAAAATTGGATTTAAAAATATTCAAAATGTTGACTATTTTTGTGGGGGTTACCAGAAGCAGTGTACTTAGCTGGCTTGAGAACATTTGTTCCAGCCGCATCGCATACTCCAATTTCAAATACCATGTTCCGAGATTCTGTCTTCCACATGATCTTTCCATCGAATTCGTGGCCTTCGCCTTCTACATGAACTATCAGTTGGCTCGCTTTTATATGCCTTTGGACCTGGGGCATCCTCATCAATTCTCACAACATCACCTAGCCAACGTAGTTGCAGCAGCTCGATACGTCGATATCCGCGAATAGATGGCACAACTCATGTTTAATTCGACGCCAATATTCACCGTCGATGCAGATCGGCCCGTAGATCTTTCGTAGAATTTTTCCTTCAAACACCCCAAGAGCTACCTCATCTAGTATCCATGCTTCAGATCCATATAACAGAAGGGTAGTATTAGCCTTTTGTAAAGTGTGAGTTTGGTCTGGCGGGAGGTGGCCTTGTTTCTAAACTGCTTACTTAGAACGTAGTAGCATCTGTTGGCCATCACAATCCTTCTCCGAATTTCAAAACTGATGTCATTCGTTTTATTTATGGCGGTACCAAGGTATATAAAATATTTTGACTACCTCAAAGCTGTAGTTCCCGAGCTCCACAGTTGGTCCGAGTCTACTGCACCTGTTGCGCGATGTCGTCGGCGTAGGCGAGTAACATGTACCGTTTGGTGTACAGAGTGTCATTTCTGTTCACCTTTGCCTCTAGTATGACCTTTTCCAGCAGTATGTTAAACAGGTCACACGACAAACTGTTACCTTGTCTTAATCCTTGTTCGGTATTAAAGAGCTCCGATAGATCCTTTTGGACTTCAACAGTTGACCTTGTGCCACTTAAAGTTATCCGGCATATCGGTTTCAATTTTGCTGGAATGCCGTACGCATACATGGCTTTAAACACATTTAAACGCACAGGGCTGTCGATTGCGGCTTTATAGTCGACGAATATGTGGTATGTGTTGATGAGTTTTTTGTGGGCATTTTCCAGGATCAGACGCAGAATGAAAATCTGGTCAATGGTGGATTTCCCAGGTCTGAAGCGTTCACACAGGATGCTGGATAGCACTTTATATGCGATGAGAAGTCTAATTCCTCAATAGTTGACAAATATCGTCTTGTCTCCTTTTTTGTGCACGGGATACAGGGTGCTGAGGTTCCAATCATTAAGCCAAATTGTACTAATCAGCTGGTGCATGCTCCTGACCAGCATCTGTTCGACTGGTAACCCATCGGCACCAGCTGCTTTACTACTCTTCAGCCGATTAATTGATATTATGACCTCATCTTGGCTAGGTGATATACACTCTATACCGTCTCCTCTTATTGGTTCTGGGTATCTTCTTCACCGCCACTATTTGATACCAGAATCTTTTTAAAATTCTCCTTCCAGATCCTCAACACGCTCCTTCTCCTTCCAGATCCTCAACACGCTGTCTACATGAGGATATGCCTGCCCCAAAAAGCCTTCGGTTTGTTGTTTTACTCGTTGGTAAAATTTTCGGACTTCGTTTTAACACTTGTACATCTGGATTTGCTCATGCTCTAGTTTTTCCTGTTTTCCCTATTTTGAATAACCATAAAAAGAAAACACATTTCAATTGTACTTTTTTCACTTTATTTAAATATATCAAATCATCAGCAATTATTATTTATTACTTCTAAATTCTAAATCGTTTTTGTTTTTTGTTGTTGTCTTAAAAAATATATAGATATCCAAAAAAGAATTTGTTGTTTTATTTAGTTCTGATTTCTTATTGTTGTTTTGTGTTAAGGTACTTTATGAAAACAATATAGATGACAAGAAATAAAATAAGATAAAATAAAATAGTTAAAAAAAACATTTTGTCGAAAATAAAATAAAAATGTTAATAAATAACAATGGCAAATTAATTTTCTATTGCCAAATTTTAATAATAAAAACAAGCAATTTTTAACAATTCTAAATTACAAACAATATGTATGTCTTTTCTAAAAATATATCGAAAAATTAAAAAAACGGAAAATAACGATTTTAATAAATAAGAGAAGATAATTTAAAAAAAATATAGATAAAATAAAAGTGTTAATACGCAAGAATAAATATAATAGAGGAAGAAAATATTAGAAAACAATGCAAGCTCAACAACAAGGTATATCCTTAATAAGTGTGAGTTTCTATTTTATCATGTTTTGTTTATTTATAAATGAATCTTATCAAGGGGACATAGTTGTTTGGAGAATGTTGGGCTTGAAAAACTTATTGCCCGATCATGAATCATAGATGGCGCTGACGGCGGGTTTGACAAAAAACCATGCTCATTTATTATTTCTATAACATTTTTTAGTATTGGCATTTCCAAGAAATAAGTTTTCAGAGGAGATATAGTTATTTGGAGGAAGTTGGATATGAAAACTGATATGCACGATATCAATAGGTTCAAGGATTAACAAGACCATAACTACATTTCCGACATTCTTGTTTCTTTTCAGAGGGAAGGATTTCAATATAAAATGGCACACCATTATCAATCTTCGATAAGAAGGAGGGTCTGAGTAGTCCTTCCGTTACAACTACACCGCTTGTATTTATGACCTGTTTCTGTAAAATTCAATTCGAAAAGAAGACGAACTTCTGATAGAAAAGAAGACCTACTTCTGATGGAATAGGAGGGATACCTTTATCTGATAGAAAAGACGAACTACTTCTGATAGAAGAATCTTATTCTTATAAAGAATCGATTCTTATAAAGGAAGGAGGTACTCCTCTGTTAGAAGAAGATGAAGTTTCCCTTCTGATAAAAAAGGATACCTACTTCTAATAGAAAAAGGAATAGAAGAAAGGGATTTTGTAGTGGTAAAATTTGTTCATCAATGTTTGAAGGGTGGATTTTTTCTAGAGATTATTTTTCAGTATATAAGAAGTACTAGTTTTGAAGAATTGCTGGTAACATGGTATAGCTTTGACTCAATTAAAGGAAACTTCCCATTTTCAATTTGAAATTTAGACGAATTTCTGGGTAAAGATAATAGGTTGTGCAAAATTTGGTTCAAATCGGATTGTCCATTCGTATGATATAAAATAAATATTTAGCGCAAATTTGACCATCTTCGAGCTTGAACTAAATTTGGAAAAAAAAATATTACGATGTGCAACGTTTGGATGAAATCGGTTACGCCCTTCGAGAGTTATCATGCAAACAAGCACGCCAGACGGACGGGCATTTGTAAATCGACACCAAAATAGTCAAAACAACCAATATTTTGATGAGGCACATTTTGCCGTATCAACGTGTATACACCCTAATTAGCCATAAGGCTGACCGTAAAAAATCGTTTTCCTGAAACCTAGAATATGGGGGGGGGTACCCTTAAACAATTGTTTGAATATAAACATGGAAAAATGTTGAGCTCATTTGGTTTGATAGTAACCCAATCAAATCAACATTTTTTTATCAACATTTTTTATTTATTTAAATATTTTTAAACATTTTTTTCTAGGTTCTAAATCAAGGGGAAGAGACATTTATCAATTTTTTAACAGAAACTACTTTTTTGGAAAAATTCTTGAATTGTTTATAAGTTTTTTTTTCTGGGCTCTACATCAAATGGGACAGACATTCTCCATTATAATTAAATTTAAAAAATTTCAAATTGTTTTGGTCTAAATTGAGCTTGTACTGAATGCATTGTTGTTGTTGTGTTTTAGTTTTTCTGCATTGGAAAAAATCTCTAGTGACTACAAAAAATACATTTAAATATAATTTAACAAATTTGTGTGTGTGTGTGTTTTTTTTTTGTTCTTATATATTTATCCTATATAAACATTATCAATGATATAACATTTCAGCATTAAAAAAATAATAAAAAAAAATCAATAACAAAAAAGAAAAGTTAAGGAAAAATAGGTACATATGAAAAATAATAGAAGAAGATGACCAACTGCTGATAGAAAAGGAGACCTATTCTGATAGAAGAAGAATTTCTTCTGATAGAAGAATTGGACCCTCTTCTGATAGAAAAAGAGAACAAACGCTGATAGCAAAGGTCACATACTTCTGATAGAAAAACAAATCTTCTTCTGATAGAAAAGTATACCTGCTTCATTTGACAAAAGGAGACCTACTTCTGATAGAAAATGAGTAATACTTCAGATACAAAGTGAGGCATAATTCTGATAGAAAAGAAGACGAACTTCTGATAGAAAAGAAGACCTACTTCTGATGGAATAGGAGGGATACCTTTATCTGATAGAAAAGACGAACTACTTCTGATAGAAGAATCTTATTCTTATAAAGAATCGATTCTTATAAAGGAAGGAGGTACTCCTCTGTTAGAAGAAGATGAAGTTTCCCTTCTGATAAAAAAGGATACCTACTTCTAATAGAAAAAGGAATAGAAGAAAGGGATTTTGTAGTGGTAAAATTTGTTCATCAATGTTTGAAGGGTGGATTTTTTCTAGAGATTATTTTTCAGTATATAAGAAGTACTAGTTTTGAAGAATTGCTGGTAACATGGTATAGCTTTGACTCAATTAAAGGAAACTTCCCATTTTCAATTTGAAATTTAGACGAATTTCTGGGTAAAGATAATAGGTTGTGCAAAATTTGGTTCAAATCGGATTGTCCATTCGTATGATATAAAATAAATATTTAGCGCAAATTTGACCATCTTCGAGCTTGAACTAAATTTGGAAAAAAAAATATTACGATGTGCAACGTTTGGATGAAATCGGTTACGCCCTTCGAGAGTTATCATGCAAACAAGCACGCCAGACGGACGGGCATTTGTAAATCGACACCAAAATAGTCAAAACAACCAATATTTTGATGAGGCACATTTTGCCGTATCAACGTGTATACACCCTAATTAGCCATAAGGCTGACCGTAAAAAATCGTTTTCCTGAAACCTAGAATATGGGGGGGGGTACCCTTAAACAATTGTTTGAATATAAACATGGAAAAATGTTGAGCTCATTTGGTTTGATAGTAACCCAATCAAATCAACATTTTTTTATCAACATTTTTTATTTATTTAAATATTTTTAAACATTTTTTTCTAGGTTCTAAATCAAGGGGAAGAGACATTTATCAATTTTTTAACAGAAACTACTTTTTTGGAAAAATTCTTGAATTGTTTATAAGTTTTTTTTTTCTGGGCTCTACATCAAATGGGACAGACATTCTCCATTATAATTAAATTTAAAAAATTTCAAATTGTTTTGGTCTAAATTGAGCTTGTACTGAATGCATTGTTGTTGTTGTGTTTTAGTTTTTCTGCATTGGAAAAAATCTCTAGTGACTACAAAAAATACATTTAAATATAATTTAACAAATTTGTGTGTGTGTGTGTTTTTTTTTTGTTCTTATATATTTATCCTATATAAACATTATCAATGATATAACATTTCAGCATTAAAAAAATAATAAAAAAAAATCAATAACAAAAAAGAAAAGTTAAGGAAAAATAGGTACATATGAACAACAATTGGTTTATTTTATGAAAATTTGTTTTTGCATGTGAGTGGTTTTTTATAATAAAAATAATTAACATAATATGTTTTGCATTTTTTATATAAATTTTATTCGTTTTTTATTTAATTTATTAAATAATATCATTAAAATGTATTGACTATAAATTTGTTGTTGTTATTGTGGTGATTGGGGAGATGTACATTTTATTTGCGTTATCATTTATTTATTATTACTCGTATTTCTTTTTTATCCTTTTTTTTTTGTTCTTTAAATAAAAAAATATTGTTGCAAAGTTTATTATACAGGTGTGTCGGTGTTGAATTATTAGTTTTCATTTTTTGTTTCGTTGTATTTAAATAACAAATGTTTACACATATATATTTATTTTTTGTAATAGTTACTTGGCATCCATTCATACTCGCCTTATATGTATGTACATTTAGGTATATATGTATATAACAAAAAAATATTTGTTTTTAAATACATTTTATTTAAAGTGTTCTCATTTTTCTTTTTCAATTTAATTTCCTTAGGGGGGACTTTTTTCGCTTTTATTTGTAATTTGTTTATAAATTATTTACAATTAAAAAAAAAATAATGTCAACAAAGGAAAACTTATCATCTAAAAAAATAAATTGTTATTATGTATAACATACATACAAACATATTTAATAATATACAATAAATTACTGACATTGAAAAATATCAATAAAATAGTGTATAGCTTCTTTATTTTTTGCAAATTTAATTTTTTTAAATATGTAGATGTTATGGTTTTTACAATTACAATTAAAATTTATTATTATTTTTTTGAAATTTTACATTAAATTTTTTTTATTTAAATTTCTATATATTTGTATGTATAAAAAGATCGTTTTTTATATAAATTATTGCATTCCCATTATTTTTTATTTATAATTCTTTATTATATAAATTTATTTTTGTTTTAAATTACCCTTTCTTCCCTTTATTTATGTTTAAGTTTCTTCTTCTTTTTTTCTAAAACATGCCACAAAAGGGTGTTGTTGTTGTTTTATGGATTGTTATGTTGTGTGTGTTTGTTTGTTATGAACATGATTTTTTGATTGTATGTTTTTTTTTTTGCATTAAATTAGCCCTAAGTATTATTTCATACGATTAATAACTAAATCCGCAACAACCTGCAAACCCTTCTGATAGGGTGATTCGGTCAATTCCTGAGCCAATCGTATCGCCTCAATACAATGTTTCTTGGCCAAAAACCGTGTCTGCTCGAGACCATGTGATTTGTGAACCAATTCAAAGGCACGTTCCACATCACCAGGTTCGCTGAAGCGACGCATAATCATGGGATTCAATTCGGGGTACTGAAAAGAAAAAAATTAAACAAAAATTAAATAATTATTTAAAAAAAATCAAATTTGAATATTTCAAAGATACATGTTTTGTCATATCCCCCAAAAAAGGTATTTTGAAGTTCCTGGTCGAAATTTCCAATAAAGATTTCCTCTCCAAAAAAATGTATGGGTCAATGTTTTACACAAGAAATTGCTGAACGAAATTTCCAAAAACATTTATATATAGGTTTTAAGGCCATATTTTGAGATGATCTGCATATAGTAGTCCGCCTCAATTTTTGGTATTTTGAAGGTCCATAATTTAAGATGATTTTCATATAATAATCCTCTCCAATTTTTGAAAATTAGAGGGTGCAGAAGGTAATCTACAACAAATTCTGTAGGTTAGAAAGTTTTAAGTCCATATTTTTTGATGTCCATTTCTTACGTGTAAGGGCCCCACAAGGTCCTGACAAAAATGCAAATAAATTAGAAGGTTTTAGGTACATTTAAAGCTATTTTGGCATGGCCTGCATGTATCAAGGTCATACTATTATAGGTTCGAAGGTTTTCGGTTCTTTTTTTGATATGACCTTCATATATTAGTCCGCTCGATATCTTGATTTCCATATAAAGTCCCCGTCCCATTTTTTGACATTTTGAAGCTCCTAGCCAAAAAATATATATTGGGAAAAAAATCTCCTCTCAAAAATCTAGGTCAATGTTTTCTCAAATATCGAGCAAAAATTTATATTTTTTGACACAAACTTCATACGAAGTACTGGACCAATTTTTCATATTTTAAGAAGAATACTGAGATTATTTTCGAATGGAACAATATAAGCTCACATTATAGTTCTACCTTACTTGTATTATTTTTATGGTCATGGTCGCAATATTTATCAACGAAACCTGCAGCAAATAGATATTATCGGTTTATCATAAGAATAATATACCTACTCGCAAGGAAGAAATGCATAGAGGATCATATTTTGAAATGAATCCCAAAAAAACTTCCCCAACAGATTTTAGGTGCTTGGAAGGTTTTAGTTAAAAAATTGGATGGGTTTATGTTTCGACATGGCTTCACATCCTCGACATCCCGTCCAAGTCGCATCTTAAAATGAAGTGACTGTAAGTTCGGGTTCCTTTTAGATTAATAGGGTTGCCTGCAGAAACTTTTCACAGTGTAGAAGTCCGCTCAAATTGTTGGTATTTTGAAGGTCCAGAATTTATGATAACTTCCATATAATAACCCGCTCCAAAGTCGTCTCTGAGAAATTTTCCAATACAGGTCCATTTACAGTAAATTTTTAAGGACTTGGTCACATTTTCCAATCGATTTTAAATTATCGAATGAAGAACCCGCCCTATTTTAGGTATTTTCGAAGGGTCTGGCCCATTTTTTTCCGGTTCACAGAGTGCAAAACCCATCCTCGCAAAAAGTTATAATGTAGTGTTGCCAAGACCTACCTTTTGATATTTCGTCTCGGTCTAGAAATTTTGAAGATCCTGGCAACATATGCTACCTAAGTGGATGTAATTTTCAATTTCAGATTCACAGACAGATCTATTTTTTTACATGAACCGCATACAAACGTTATACCTCGCGTTCAGGTACATAGAGAGTCGTATGCGCTTTTTCTAACCTATGTGGCTGTAATTCGGAAATTCGGGTTCTCAGAGGGTGTTAGAGCTTCTGACTGAAAATATTACTCGTTGATCATGTCTAATATGGGCCCATATTTCAACAAAGCTCCCAAATAAAGGACTATGTTTGGTATTTCCGGAGGATCTGACCAGAGAGGATCTGACCGGGTTCACAGATTAAAAAAAAAACATTTTGAAGGACCTGGGCGCAATTTTGCGACCGTTGCGGATGTAATTTTCTATTCACAGTGAGATCTATGTTTTAAAATAGTCCTCATACAAATGTCCCACTTCATTTTAAGTACATTGAGTGTCCGACCTCTTTTTTCAACAGAAACATAAGCTGTAATGTGTAAATTCAGGTTCTCAGAGGGTGATGGAACTACTCACAGAAAATATTATTTAAGAATCCATATCAATTCACACCCTAGTTTTGGTATGTTAAAAGCTTTCCATACTTAGTGCAAATTTGAAAATCAGGTTATAAGAGGTCATAAAGGGATTTTAAAAGACTTGGCCGAAAATGCGAACCAAAGTGGGTGAAATCTGGAATTTAGGGTTCTATGAGAGGAAAGAACGTCGTCGTAGAATTTTCCCGTAGTAGTAGAATTCTGAACGCATTTTGAAACCAGTCACCGGACAGTACCTTGATATTTTAATAGATATGAGAAGACCATGTCTTCTCCTAGACCCCATAGGGACCATGTCTTCTCAGATTTTAAGGATTTTAAAGGTCTTGGCAGAAATATGAAACCAAAGTGGCTGTCATTTGGAATTTCGGGTAGAATTTTCCATATTACATTTACGGTGCAGACCACATGTTCATATCGAAGTGAATTTAAATTTAAAATTCCAAATCTCAAAGGGTAATTGAGCTCCAACCAGAAAATATGCACCACAGGTTCACGTTTTGGTATAGGCTCAACATAACTGTCAAACCTGATTTGAGGTATTTTTGCGTCTATAATAAGTAATTTCCGCTTCCCAGAGGATACATGTTTTCCTCTCCAATATAGACCAACTTTTTCACATATCTTCTCTATATGAACCAATCGACATTTTTAGTATTTCGATATCCCAGCTGCATTTCCCAAACGAAATGGACGAAATGTTGTATTTCGGGTTCTCAGAGGGTCAATATTTTGAACTAGCACCCCCTGCACAAAATTCTTAATATAGGTCCACACCTCATCAGTTTAACACCACATATGTCTTCAGACCCTATCCGTTTTAGAATATGCTGAGCCGATTTAAAAATGTCTGTCCATGTGTTTGATGGACACGAAGGGAATCGCCCCCCCAATATATATCCTTTTTTAAATATTAAAATTCGAATTCTTCAATCAGTATTCGAATTGGTCCAAACTTTACGCATAATAATATTTTTCCAAACATAGATCAACAAAAGGTTATAAATATTGAAAAAAACTTAACACTGATATGTTGCATCTGACTTGACCACCGTTATACAATTATTAATTTTGAGAATTTCTCAGTCTAATGTGAACCGAAGTATTCGATTTGATTCAAGCTTTGTACATATTAATATTTTTACCCCACCACGACCGAGTTCTACGTTTTCCATAAATAGCCTAAGGCAGCTGTACTCCAGTTTTCAAAGGTTAGGGCTACCTACGAATAATTTAGATTTAATTCTAATAGTGCTAACGATGTGTCAGTGCCGGAAACTTTTCCTTCGCCCTGTTAGATTTAATCACTATATACTTCTAATTCCGAATGCATTCCTTTCAAGGTCTTAAAATGATGGACATCAAATCAAAGCTCCCTAACATTGTTTAAATTCTATCACACAATCTCCGCAATTTGTTTTTTTTCCTTAAACATTTATCACTTTGCTAGACGACGGCAATCATAGGCGTTTGTATAATGCCAATGTCTCATCTTTATTGGGGGACTCAAACGATTACGATTACAGATTACAGACAACAGTATTAACAGGTACTTAGGTGTAAGGCTGAGCTATTTGCAAAATGACACAAGACAACAACAGCAATTGACGCATTTCATTTGATTGGATTGGAGGTGGATGGATGGATGGATCACGATGATGGCAGGAGCTATGCATTTTGCATTCAATACCGCAAGACTTGGAATATGAATGCATAACACGTGCAACAGCACCAACAACCACCTTCATCCACCTCCATCAACATCAAGTAAATTGTGGCTGGCATTCCATGTTACTGGCATATATGAAATTCCTGGATGATGCCATTCTGTGGCATGGATTTGCTGCGGATGATCCGTGGATAACGACGACGACAACGATGATGGATTCATTTCATTTCTATTTGACAAATATACGTCGACATAACTACTTTCCGGCTTTTTTGTCACTTCATAGAACATTTGTATGCCAAGTAAACACAGACGCACACACACACAGTCACCCATTCAAATACAATATGTGTGTGTAATATTGGCTTATTTTCTTCATTACGAATTCAATTACAATTTGTCGGATACGTGTCAAGCCTAACTTTGTGCAAATAAAACAAAACGATACGAAGCGAAAAAAAACTGAAAATAGTTGTTGCACAAAAAAAAGTTGCGAATTATTTATTTTTGTAATGTTTCCAATTTATTGATTGATAAAATATCGAAAACTTATATCAGCACAAAAATGCGAAAATAGGGAGAGGGATATTCCCCCCTACCCACCATTTACGGCTGAATGGTTTATCAACTTTGTTGTTACTGTTGGCACTTGGCGCTGCTGTTGCTGCTACTGTCTATGACTTAATCATTAAATAATGTTTTCTTTTCAATAATAATTGTGCATGTTGGACACGTAATTATAGAAAAATGGATGGATAGCTGATTGGCTAGATTGGTTGGTAGGTTCGTTGAATGGATTTGTAGTTGGATGTGATTGCTATTTAAATGGCTGCATAAGATGGATATGTGGCGTGTCTCTTTGTACCGACAGTCATGTCCCCTTGCCAAATTTGATTTGAAATACTTTTTACACACATATTAACGTTTTAAGGAATTGGGAATTTCTTTGTAAATGCCCGTTATATGGGATTGAAGTGTGACTTAAGATTTTTTTCTTTTTTTTTTTTTTTTTTTTTTGCATGGGGATAAGTCAACAAGCTTATGTGGAATTAATTTAAGATGTTAGGTTTATATTCCATAGAAAAAACCCAACAAATTCAAGGCTTTGAAATTTCTATAGAAGCTTTAGAATTTATATAGAAACTTTCACGTAAAAATGGCATAATCGGCCGGAATGACTTTTTATTTCCTCCAAATGAGGCGGACTTTCAAAATAACTTAAATCCAATTAATTATATGCAATAGCTCCCATATACAGAGCTACTGCATGGTAAAATGCTGCCTGGAGAAAACTATATACCAAACTATAGACACTCAGGTTAGAACATTTATCTAGGGCCTTGCACATAAAAAATTACGTGCGAACTTTGCTTGTTCTATGAAGAAGTTGTTTACCCTGTCAAGGTCCCGGAATACCGAAATACAGTCATTTTGTTATGCAAAAATATAGTCACTTCAGTTTGGGAAATGCGCCTATGACCTATGAACATTAAAAACCTATAAATAGGCTAGAACTTTGTACGGGGGTCACACTGAAAGATCAAACGCATAGCAAAAATTTGCTAGAAATATTTGCATAAAATAACACATTAGAGTCAAAATTCGGGTTAAAAGCGTGTTAGAAATCTTCAAAATAACGAATATTCATAATGCCTCTCTCATAGAAGTCCTGCTCTCTACTTGCAAACAACTCTAGTAGTCGATTTTTACAATCCTCCCTAGATACCAATTTTTTATCAAAAAAAAAAATGATAATTAAAAAAATGCATTAAACTTCCCAACCAATCTCCCGATGTTTCTGGCGAGTCAATGTAGATGTATGTGGCCTAGCGTTGTCCTGATGGAACACGACCCCTCTACCGTTGGCCAATTCTGGTCAATGGTTTAAATCGTTTTTATGGTCGATTGTTTTTTCTTTCTTTGACATCAAAAATTCCTGAACGGAATTTACGAAACAGAAAATCCACATAATTGGCTGTTATAGTATCGGAACCATAAACACGATTCACAAATTTAGCCGCTTGGTTTGCATTTTCGCCTTAGACCGACTGGTACTAGAAAATGAAATAATCTGTTCCCTCAATTGGTACGAAAGTTAAAGTAAAGCAAAATGTACTTTAATGAAAAGATGTACTATAGTTGAACTAAGGGTACTAAAAATCGTACCATTAGTTTGACGGAGTACAAACGTACTTTTTGCTGATGTATGTTACAGTTTGTGAAGTGCTTTCTTAACACTTCGCTTTTCGCTTTTTTTTTTTTTTTTGTACCAAAAGGGTACAAATTTCTTTATCAAAAAGTTGGCCCGCTTTTGAGAGGTTACAGATGAGCCCTATAGACTCAATCTTAGAATTTTATATAGATTTGAAAAAATAATACTATTTGCAAAGTTTGAGACATTCAATTATTTTGGATATTGGATTGAATTAACAAATTTTCAAAATGTTGACACTTTGTGGGGAAGGTAGGCTAGATAAACATTTGATTGAATGAATGAAATTTTGATATTCTGTTCGATTCATATCAAATTTACGAATTATCAAAATATTGGACTTTTTAATATATTAGATTGTGCAAACTTTGGCCAGAGCACAACTGCTCATAAGGCTGAGGGTATAAAAAGAGGTCCTCTAATATTTCCCAAAAAGTAAACATTTTTATCGAAAAGTCTATAAATATATATTCCTCATCGGACGTATTGAAAAATAGCAGAAGAAATTGATGGCGTATAATTAATGTCAATAGTTATACGCCATAGTTTATCGATTAAAATCTAATAAAGTAATTATTATTATTTTTGGAAACAAATCACATTTTACCGAAAAAACTGTATGACAATCCCCAGTCAAAATACAATAATTTTCAGTGTGATAATTTCGATTTCATATTAAACGAAATACATTTCATAAAATTCAAACACTACTACCCGTTGTCGTATACACAATGACAGCAGTTATACGCCAGGGTGAATTTTGTAAAATACTAATAGAAGGTTTGTTTTTCTTCTATTTTCTGTCCATTTTGCTGGATAATTTCGAATTTCTTTGGGGAATTAACGAGAGTATATAAGATGTCCAGATGGAGTAATTTGCCATAGATCAAGTTTTTTAATTATGGGCTTTACGATTTTTTTTTTGCTGGTCAATCAAATCGAATGAGGATTATTTTGTTAAAAATATCCCACTCTTCTATTGTGTGCACTTTTTTCGTCCTAAATTTTCTTGAACAGTAAACGAAATACCAAAGTTTTTTTTACACAAGTATGTCGCTTATGAGATTTCAGACTAGGCCCATAAAGACAAGAACTTCACATTGATATGTACAATTTCATATTTAATAATAAAACAATTCGCAATTTAAATGCAGTATGCCGTTGTGTGATGCTTTATACTGCAATCAATAAATAAAAATTAAATTAAATTCGTGTTAGACCGCAGACAAGGTGTTAAATTCATTAAATGAAATCGTAAACATGTTTTTATAATAAATAAAAACGATATGTTTGTTAATCGATAGAATTTAATTATATTTATTATGAATGTTTTTAATGGTAATAATGTTTTCAAATCAAATTTACGAAGATATGATTATTTTAAACCACACACAGTGTTTTCTATTAAAAATAATGTATTTAAAACGCTTTTCAATATTTATGATCCACCTGGCGAATACATTAAGTCAACACTTATACGTTATATACGAGTATTATTATTTAAAAACAAATTAAGTATACTATAACATGTTTCTCACTGTTATTAAATTCAATTTAATTTTCCCCCACTAATCATACAAACACAATTTTAATAAGTTTTATTTTATAAACAAAATATAAACCACCCAAAATAAAAAAAAATCAAAAATTTCCAATATTTATGGCCCAATAGACGCATACATTATGTCAACACTTATACGCCACTGAGTATCAATTAAAAACCAATGGAATATTTTTTTCTAAAATTATTTGAAAACAAATTTAGAATAATTAAATATGTTTTTCTCTATCATAAAACTAAGAAATACTATACCAATAAATATAAATAAAAACATATTTTGAAAATAAAAGAAGAGGAAGACAACATGTACACATGGTATTCCCCATTCAATCGAAAACAAATAACCCGTTGTCTGTGACAATTTAAGACTTCATTCAACAAAAAAATAACAAAATTATAAAACTATTTTTTAAATTCCAAACTATTACTAAATAATTTATTTAAGCCAACTAACAGAGAAAAAAATTGGTATGCAAAAGTCATTGCTTGCTGTGGGGGTATAGAAAATGGAAGAAAACATAAAACCCCAATACAAAATTTAAAATAAAACAAAAATATGGCAAACAAATGCTACGTAATTGACAAAATATGTGCCGAAATGTGTGTGTATTCCCACTGAATAAATTTTGAAAATGATTTGCCAGTATTTGCCTATTTTTTGCTGTTATTTTAGTTGCTATCTTCAATCTGTCAACACAACAAAAAACACAACTATGACAATAATAATCACAGTAAACTACAAGTAAATAGAGTTGTTATATTATTTAGGTTTGTTGTCGAGTTTTTTTGCGGATATGACTTGCATTGCAAATTTCATAAATTATGCCAAAATTGTCTCAAACGAATTTTTTGAAGGCACTTGTTGTTGTTTTTTTGCCTCTTGAATGGATTGTGGAAGACACACGGAACAAAAAAAATATTATATTATGAAATAATAAAATTTAACTATTAAATATTAAAATAAAAAGGATAGGGTTGATTGTCGATACATGTGAACCCATGGCGTATACTTTATGTGAATAATTTATCGACATTGTGTATCAAGTAATCGGATTTTTAAATAATTTAGCCAAATTATTGGATTTAACTAGTGTCATGGATTTAACTAGTTATTAAACTGATTTTTTGTAGAGAGATGTATTTAACTGATTTTACGAAAAACAAAATATTCTATAAATGCAAATATTAATGACCCTGAGAGCGTATACTTTATGTCAATAGTTATACGCCAGATTTTCGGTTTTGTAATACTTTCTGTGTAATATTTTGAATATAAATTCAAACGAAAGGAATATTAGTAAAACTCTAATTTGAAAACATAAAGCCGAAGACTCAATCTCCTTAAATGTAAACCAGTAAGGAAAGTAGTAAAGTGGGACGGTGCCGACTATAGGGTACAGGTATAGGTAAAGTTGGTCCCGTCTGACTTTACTACCACTATGGGTATATTAAACAGGACTATTAACATGAAATTGGATGAACATAAATATGTGGTATTTATCTAAATGTGAATCGACTTAGATCGATCCATAAACATGTCGTTCGTTTGTTACAAAGGGACAAAAGTATTTAAAGGGAACCCCACCCATTCTCGATTTTAATTTTTCAAGATTTTCAATGGGCTGGTAAATCAATACAAATGCTTGATAAGGTTTGTAACTTCACACATATATAATTGAAGATTTAAAATAGAAAAAAATAATTTACAAAAAATGTTTGTTGTTGTTTTTTGTAATTAAAGAAAAGTCCTTATTTTTGATGGCGGGCATGATAACTCCTCACTGGAACATCGGAATCCGAAAATTCCAACGGTGTTAGAAAGAGTACATGTCTGGCTCTTGTATGAACTAGGATTATTGACTTCGCTCTAAAATTAACAAAATGGTGGACCTTTGAAAAAATATTTTTTGAAAATCACTGATTTTTTACCAAAACCCAAGTTAAAAAATATGGAAGATCTTCACCGATTGGCTTTATCCTAGTTCATACGATAGCTATACACTCACAGAAAAACGTGTAAAAATTTGAAATCGATTGAGTTATTAGTTTTTGAGTTATCGTGCCCGCCATTCGCAAATGATTAGAGAAAAACGCGTTTAAAGTTTGAGAAGCCCTTCAGCCGTCACTTGATGCTGACATAATAAATCGGCTATATATTCAAGAGTTCTTGAGATTTTCATTTGAAAATTTGTAGGGACATTCTTTAATTAGTGTAGATTCGAATTATATCAACAACATGTTTGACCCCGAGAATGGGGGTCCCCTTAAATCGACCTCAAACAAATATCACTAGGACATCCGTTGGGCTATCTATGTACTTCTAGAACTACGTTATTCTATGCTCAATTTGGATGTTGTGCAAAATTTCATGTCAATCTGACACAAAAAGAGGATTATTTACAGTAAATCGGGCGACAAATATATATATATATATATAGATCTGAAACGATTTTCAAGAACTCAGCATACATCATTGCAGACTCAATTCAGTACGCTATGCCAAATTTTGTGCAAATCGAAAGATATGTAGGGACTTTGATGCACCTTTTACATTAAATCGGACGCAAATATACATGGGAGTTACATCTAAATCTGCATAAAATCGGACGAAAATATATGTGGAAGCTATATCCAAATATGAACCGATTTTCACGAAACTTGGCAGACATCACTCTAGGCTCAATTCAGTAGGTCATGCCAAATTTCGTGCAAATCGAAATATATATAGGGACTTTGGTGCATATATGGGAGCTATATCTAAATCAGGGCCGATTTTCATGAAACTTGACAGACATCACATTAAGCTCAATTCAGTACACAATGATAAATTTCGTGCAAATCGAAAGATATATAGGGACTTTGGTGCACCACTTACATAAAATCAAACGAAACTATATATGGGAGCTATATCTAAATCTGGACCGATTTTCACGAAACTTGGCAGACATCACTCCAAATTAAATTCAGTACGCTTTGCCAAATTTCGTGCGAATCGAAATATATATAAGGACTTTGGTACACCATTTACATAAAATCTGACGAAATTATATATGTGAGCTATATCTAAATCTGAACCGATTTTCACGAAACTTGGCAGACATCACATTAGGCTCAATTCGGTACACTATGCCAAATTTCGTGCAAATCGAACTTTGGTACACCATTAACATAAAATCGGACGAAAATATATGTGGGAGCTATATCTAAAACTGAATCGATTTTTCCTAATTTCAATACGATTCGTCCTTGGGCCAAATAAGTGACCTATGCAAATTTTCATCCAATTCGGATCATAAAAGTGACATCTACTTTGTTATACCCTACACAACTATGTTGTCAGTGTATTATAGCTTTGTGCAGCCCCAAGAGTTTGTAACGCCCCGAAATATTGGCCCTAGTCCTAAGTATACCGATCGTCATATCTCGACTATCTGAGTCGATCTAGACATGTGTGTCCGTCCGTCTGTCCATTATGATTTGTAAACACGATACAGGCCACAGTTATGGACCAATCTTCATGAAATTTTGCATGTAGGACGGGTTCTGGCCAATGAAGATCCCTATTGTTTAATATTTAGGGGGTGAAATGGACCAAAAACTGTATTTTTGTCTGATTTTCTGGTCGCTGCAGAGGCCGCAATTATGGCCCACACATCTCGAATTTGTACATGGAGAAGGGGATTGGGCCAAAGAATAAGCATGCCTGTTTTTATAAAGATCGGTGAAATGGTCCCTGACTTTTGTGTGAAAATTACAAAACGTGTCTTCTATAGCGCATATATTTACCCCTGAATGACATAGACCGAAGAAGTTGAAATATATCCAAGAGGAGTGGTTGGCCTTCAAATTGATACCAATTACATTGTCGTATGTACTCGGATGTGGGAGTTACACTTAAATATTTACAGGTGCTTACGTATTCAAATATTATTTAGTAACCCATTACCACCAAATAAGTGACCTATGCAAATTTTCATCCAATTCGGATCATAAAAGTGACCTCTACTTTGTTATACCCTACACAACTATGTTGTCAGTGTATTATAGCTTTGTGCAGCCCCAAGAGTTTGTAACGCCCCGAAATATTGGCCCTAGTCCTAAGTATACCGATCGTCATATCTCGACTATCTGAGTCGATCTAGACATGTGTGTCCGTCCGTCTGTCCATTATGATTTGTAAACACGATACAGGCCACAGTTATGGACCAATCTTCATGAAATTTTGCATGTAGGACGGGTTCTGGCCAATGAAGATCCCTATTGTTTAATATTTAGGGGGTGAAATGGACCAAAAACTGTATTTTTGTCTGATTTTCTGGTCGCTGCAGAGGCCGCAATTATGGCCCACACATCTCGAATTTGTACATGGAGAAGGGGATTGGGCCAAAGAATAAGCATGCCTGTTTTTATAAAGATCGGTGAAATGGTCCCTGACTTTTGTGTGAAAATTACAAAACGTGTCTTCTATAGCGCATATATTTACCCCTGAATGACATAGACCGAAGAAGTTGAAATATATCCAAGAGGAGTGGTTGGCCTTCAAATTGATACCAATTACATTGTCGTATGTACTCGGATGTGGGAGTTACACTTAAATATTTACAGGTGCTTACGTATTCAAATATTATTTAGTAACCCATTACCACCCTAGAGGGCGAAAATATAGCGCTGATAGCTTTAAAATTTTCCATGAGGATCCAGGTATGGTCAAGGACAACGTCTGTAATTTTCGGTGATAATCAGATAATAATATTGGGATAAAGTGGACTGAAAACTTAATTTTTTGGGTTTTTTGAGTCGATCTATAGGCCACAATTGAAATCCGAACATAACCACACAACCCACGGTGAAGGTCAAGAGAGTGCAAATATTGCCCAAGATCAGAATATAGAACCACACAAAGTTAGATTTTCGTGGAAGTACTGTAGAGCATCATATGGTCGGTCCCGTCCGACTATACTGCTCCGCTCACTGGTTTTTCATATTTTGGATTAAAAAAAATATATTTTTCAATGGTCAACACTGGGCGTGGATATATAGGTTTTTCGTGTTCTATATGAGACGTGGATTTTTAAAAAATATTTTTTAGGGAATATAGGAGACTTGGAAGAACTATAGGGGGCTTGGAACGTCCATATAAAATGCTATTAAGGTGAAGGGTATTATAAGATCGCTACGGCCGATCTTAACGACTTCTGTGCTTGTGTTTTTTCTCCTTTGTAATCAGTCTCGTGCCTTAGACAAATAAGGAAGTCTGCTCAAATACATCACATCACATTGAAAATCGTTATAATAAATTAAACAACAAAAAATCCCCCTCCTCTTAACCATCATCCATAACCGTCATTATCAAGCAATTACTTTGCCATAAATACAATAGGCCAATGGGACGTGCATAAATTTCTGAATAACTAACTTCGATTAAAATACAACAATTTCAAATAAACAGTAACTCAAGTGTAGAGAAATATTGCAGTTTCATTTATTCATTTGGACTTACCTTTTCGCAGGCAAATAAAACGGGAGCCGTTGCAAGACCCAATTTTAAATCGGCAGCGGCAGGTTTACCCATTGTCTCGGTCGATGAGACAAAGTCCAACATATCGTCGACAAGTTGGAAAGCCAAACCAATATTGCGACCATATTGGAATGCCAATTCCTTGAGGTTGTCATCGGCATCGGCAATGACAGCCGTCTGTAATGAAAAAAAAAATATTGTACAAACGGACCTCGTTGAATCGGTTAATAATTACAAACTAAATTGCATGCGTGCATTGTTATCAGGTTAAGGTAGAATGAAACAAAATTGTATTGTTGTTTTTACAAGTTTTCAAATGTTTTTTTTATAGATTTCAAATTTATAATGCTTCATTGCAAATATAGTCGATTGTATTGCGATTTCCAATTTTACTTACCGCCTTCAATGTGTTGGCTATCAGTGAAGCCGTTTTCCTGTATGTCTTTGTCAAATAGTGGGCAAAGCGTTCATTTTCGGTTTCCCTTGAACCCAACTGCATGAATTCGCCTTGTACCAAATCCGTTAAAATCTGCAAGAAGAAGAAGAGGAAAATGTTATTAAAAAAAATAGTCGAAGTACTAAAAAATAAATAAATCGTTCTTTAATATGAAGATGTGGAAGAGAGGTCTGAAAAGACATGTGGACCTCCAAAACATCGGAAATAGCATTTTTAATATATATTTTTGTTATTATTGCCCTCCAACCATGGTGTGGATATGAGGATGAGAGGTAAATAGGTGCATAAATACCCAAACATTACCACCACCTTGGTACGAACCACACACATAAAAATTTTGGCGGATGACTGACTAAACGTTTGAGTTGCGTTTTTAACCTTTTTTTGGTTTTAATTATTTTTTTTCCTATTGTTGTTGTTGCGATTTATTTTTCTGTAATTCGTTTAACAACAACACAATGCATGTAGTTGTTGTGGCGTGTCATTAATTGTTTAATTAACAACATTACCATGATTTTGTTTAAAGTAGTTAAACATTTTTTTCTGCATTGTTTGGTTAAACGAAGTAGAAGTTCGGAACTGCAAACAATTCTATTGTTTGGCAATAAGAATTCATTTAACATGCATATGATTTGTGTGTTCGAGTGTAAGTGTTTGTGTTAACTTGTTTTTTATTACTACTGGGCGAAGTAACATTGAATGAATTCCATAGGCCAAGAAGAAGAAAATAAACCTTGAAATTTAATTTGCCTGTTAGAGTTTGGTAAACAAAAAAACGCAACATAGAATTATAGCTAAGGGCTGTTTGTAAAAATAACTTCGGGGTTTTTCCTTATTGCATTGTAAGACCTTCTAATCTTTTGAAAGAAGAATTTGTCAAGGACAATACAAGGCGTGGATTAAAAAAAAAATATTTTTTCAATGACTATAAAAGCCGGGGATTTTTAACAAAATATTTTTTTTTTCAAAAGATATACAAAGAGTGGATTTTTATACCCTTCACCACACTGTGGTACAGGGTGTTATGTCTTTGTGCATATGTTTGTAACAGGCAAAAGGAAACGATATACATACATGGTTCCTTTTGAGAATATGCATAGAATCACTTTCTGAGTCGATCCGTCCGTCCATCCGTCTGTAGATGTTAAATTGTAAACAAAGTACAGGTCGCAAGAACGAAACCTATTGAAATTGAAGAAAATCGGTTCAGATTTAGATATAGCTCCCATATATATTTTCGCCCGATTTAAGGTAAATGGGACACCAAAGTCTCTATATATCTTTCGATTTGAACGAAATTTTTTACAGAGTACTGAATTAGGTCCAGAATAACGTGTGTTGAATTTCGAGGAAATCGGTTCAGATTTAGATATAGCTTTCATATATAGCTTTGTCCGATTAGATGTAAATGGTGCACCAAAGTCCCTATATATCTTTCGATTTGCACGAAATTTAGCACAGCATAATGAATTAGGTCTAGAATGATGAGTGTTAAGTTTCCTGAAAATTATATTGTTTTGTCCGATTAAATGTAATTGGTGCGCGAAAGTCCCTATATATCTTTCGCTTTGCGGGAAATTTTGCATAGAGTACTGAATTGAGTCTAGAATGTCGTGTGTCAAGTTTCGAGAAAATCGGTTCAGATTTAGATATAGCTCCCAAATATATATTTTCGTCCGATTTAAGGTAAATGGGGCACCAATGTCCCTATATATCCTTCGATTTGCACAAAGTTTGACATATGGCACTGAAAGAGGTCCAGAATGATGTGTGTTAAATTTAAAGAAATCGGTGCATATTTAGATATAGCTCCCATATATAGTTTTGTCCGATTTTATGTAAATGGTGCACCGAAGACCCTATATATATTTGGCCGACCCGAGTTTGGCCGATCGGCACACAATTTTGTACAATGTACTGAACCTATTATAACTTTTCGTGTGTCAAGTTGTCTTGAAATTGGTTCAGATTTACATATAGCTCCTATATACTTTCGTCCGATTTTAAGTAAATGGTGTACTAAAGACCCATAGCTAGGCCGACTGACACAACGTACTGAAATTTTTATTTTTAAAGGATTATGAGATTGAATATTGAACCTTGTGGTCTATGTATAACCAATAAAACTTATGGCCAATTCACAAAAAAATTTCAATTAAAAATTGTTTAAAAACTCATCCAAAATTTTCTTCCCATTCAAGATAAAATTCAAATGTGTCACTATTCATTTTCACATGACAATCAAGAACACACACACACCAATATATTCAATTGTCAATATCAATATTTCACATAAGTTGTGTTTAAATTTTACAATAGACGATTCTAGAATATTCTACGACGAAGGACAAAATCACAAAACTTACTTCAACCCTATTCCCAAAACGTACTATCATCGAACTTTCTACCCTCATCCATATTGACCATAGACAATATAAAAATTTCCAACAAGACGTTGTTTCCCTCTCTCCCTTCTTCTTCTCTGGCCATTACAAGGACAAATTAATTAGAAGTAAAACAAGTGCACAGTGAGAGGTCATATTCAAGAAATTTTATTTGGAAATTCAATTTTCAAATCATCACAAAAAAGGCAATTTCTGTTTCAGTTTAGTAATGGAGACCGGATATATTTTTTGCATACGATATGTATGTATATTGAATTGGGGAAGTGTTTGTGTGTGTCAGAGTGTTTGAATTGTTGTTCCAAATGAAAATAATGACTGTTAATTGGCATTGACACTTTTAGTCAATGTTTTTGCAAAAAAAAAAAAAAAATAGACAAACAATGGCAACGACATAGATACTGAGCACACATCCAAGCCCCATTTGCATGCATGCCGTTCAGAATGTGTGTGTGTGTATGTGTTTATCTCTGAACCTGTTGTCGTCGTTTTGGATAGATAATAGTTTAGGTAAACATCTTTAAAAATTTTTTGTGCAAAAAAGATTTGGAATCTTTAAACATATATATGCTTGAATTTTGCGAAGGAAGTTCAAGAGGGTAATTGAGCATGAAGTTCAAATGTGTTTATGAATTGATTTTTTAAATTTATATTTTAAAATGGAAATAATTTAAAAATATTATTTTTTATTGAATTCTACCAGCACACAAATAAAATTATATAATGTAAGGAATAATTCCATTTCTTCCATCATTTGAATAGAATAATTTAGTTAAGTTTGAGAGGTCCTTTAGCCCTTTTATCGAAAACATAACCTCTGATATATGAAACGAAGACCAAAAGTTCCTCTGGGAGAAGACCTATTAAACCATTATACGTAGACCTATTGGTCCTCTAAAACAAAACCTCAGGGGTCTTTAGTAGTAGACCGTTGGTATTCTTTAATACGAAGTTTTGATTTCTACAAGAATGCCTCTTGTTGACCTGACCTTCTGAAGGAAATCGGATTAAAATTCTATAAGAAAACTTTCTGGTACTTCTAAAAAAATTGGTTTCTCTGCTAGAAATAAACTTAATGTTCTATAAGAAGGCACCACTCGTGCTTTATAGGAAGACATCTTCGCCTTCTATAAGATGGATTTTTGAGGAAGACCTACCCTATTCTATATGAATACCTTTTGGTCCTCAATAAGAGTATATTTTGGTATTCTATAATATTAAAAGCTATAATTAGATTGATTCTCTATGGTAAGACCATTGGGAACGTAGTCCTATTGATTTCTTGCAAAAATATATACTAGGACTTTATAACATATATAAAAATAGAAGACATGTGGTCTTCGAAAAAATACCTTCTGGTATACTTTAAGAAGATCGTTTGGTCTTCTATCGGAAGACTTTTTGGTTTTCTATGTAAATAATTTTTCGTATTCTGTAAGGAGACCGCATTCCTTCTTTAGAAAGGGTTTATCCTTCCATAAATGGTACCTTTTTATGATCATTTTTAGTCCTCCAATAAAATGTCGTCCGGTCTTTCCTCAGCTGAGGGCAATCATTTAGTATGCTACCGGAAACCTATTTGGTCTTCTATGATAAAAGTTTGCGGTATATTCCTTAGCTCCTTTGTAGACCTTCAGCTCGCCTATTAGGAATAACACCTTCAACCCTTATATGTGAAAGATCTTCAGCTATTTTATGAGAAAAACTGATTTGCTGCTCTTATTTGAAGAAGAGGTAGTCAGCCTTCACTTGTTCTTCTTCATTCTTCATGACTCTTCTACGCAAAGGTGACTTTTGGCACTTCTATGGGGAAGAAGATCTTCAGCTCTTCATTGCAGAAGAAGACCTTCAGAACTACTATGGAGAAGAAGAAGACCAGCTTCTCCTCTAATAGAGGATCAAACCTTTATATAGAACACTAAGAGTGCGCTATATATAAAACAAAAAAATTTCCTTACGGAAGCTCAGAGTTATTTTTATTAATGACTTTAACTCTTCCCATCTACGCCGTGGATGAGCCTTTGAAAAATTATTTATAAGTAATATTTTCCCTTTCTCTTCCTCCCCCTTCTGACTTCTCAGACTTCTCATTCAATGACATCTCCAAACTTTTATCTCCTCTATCGGAAAAAAGACCTTCAGTACTTCTATGAGAAATAAACCCTTTAGCTCTTCTCTGAGAAAGAGGACCTTAAAATCGTCTATAGACAATATGACCTTCAGTTTTTCTTTGAACAACAAGATCTTCCATCATCTTTTCTATGGCGAAAAATGCGTTCAGTTTTTCTATGGGCCAGAAGTTCTCGAATTTTCTGATGTTCCTGCGATATATTAATATCCTGACTTTAGTTGGCTGAGTGTGCCGTATGTAAAAACAAAAAAAACAAAATCCTTTAAAGACTCAGAGAAAAACAAACTGAATTTTCATGAAAGAGCAGAGTTATTATATTGCAAAAGGAGATATCGTAGAAAAGCTGAAGTTTTTCTTTCCATAGAAGTTCTGAAGGTTTATTCTTCATAAAAGAACTTATTTTTACGGAATTTCTTATTCAAGATGAAAGAACCCAACATTTTCCTCCGCTTTCAGGACTGAAGATTTTCTTTACCATAGAAAGGCTGATGTCCTTCCTCTCAATATGTTCTTTCATATTGAAATCCTGAAGCAGAAGGTCTTCTTCCAACACAGAAGAGCTGGAGACCTCCTGTTTCCACATCGAATGGATGAAGGTATTCTTTGCCATAGAAGAGCTGTGGGTATGTTGCGATCATATATGAGCTAAAGGCAATCTATGTGGTGTTAGATCTTCAAATCTTTTATGAGAACCCTAAGCTCGTATATGGATAAGATGACCTTCAGATCTTTGAACAACAAGATCTCTTCTATGGAGAAAAAGACTTGTATGGCGAAAAATGCGTTCAGTTTTTCTTTGGGCCGGAAGTCCTCAGATTTTCAGATTGGGTAGGTCTTCAAATGGAATAAGACATTCAGCTCTATTGGAGAAGAAAACGTTTTTTAACACTTCGATGTGAAAGAAGACCTTCAGGTCAGCTACTAGGAAGAAAACCTTAGGCTCTTCTACGACAAAGAAAATATGAAGCTCTTCTGTAATGAAGATTAAGAAAATCTTCAGCTCTTCTATGAAGAAAGACCTTCAACTCTTCTATGTCGAATTAGACCTTCAGATCTTCTATGTTGGACCTTCAGCTCAAATATGGACAACATGAACTTAAGCTCTTTTTTAAACAGTAGAACCTATACATTAATTTTCTGACTCAGACTGGCAGAGGAGGTCAGATGTAAAAAAAAGAAATCCTTTAAAGGCTCAGAGAAGAGCAAACTGAATTTTCATGGAGGAGCAAAGAATTGTATTAAATAACAAAAGGAGATATCATAGAAAAGCTGCAGGTTTTCTTCCCATTGAAGTTCTGAAGGTCTTTTATGAAGAAATTTCTACGGAATTTCTTCTTCCAAATGAAAAAGCCTAAATATTTCCTACGCCTGTAGGATTGAAGATTTTCTTCCCCATAGAAATGCTGATGTCTTTTCTTGAAATATCTTCTTTCATATAGAAATCCTGAAGCAGAAGGTCTTCATCCCTTCGATGTAGAAAAATAAGGTCTTCCACATCGAATGGCTGAAGGTATTCTTTGCCATAGAAAAGCTGTGGGTATTTTGGCTCATAGAAAAGCTGAATGTTCAGCTCGTCTATGGACAAGATGGAAATTAATACCTTCAGCTTTTCTATGTCAAAAAAAGGCGTCCTGCTTTTCTATTGGGTAGGAATCCTCAGATTTTCTTTGGGAATAGAGAAAACTTTAAAAACTATTCCAATAGAGAAGAAGAGCTGACTGTATATGAGGCTCTTCTGTGATGAAGAGGGCCAGGGTATTCTATGGAGAAGAAGGCCTTCACCTATGGGAAAAAATTCCACCTCCCGTTCTATTTTTTTCTTATCTGAAAGTAAATACCAAATTTTAAGACACTCTCACACCATATTCAGTATTTCATTTTAACTAAACATTCCACTGACCCTGAATTTTTGAAGATTTGTCAATTGTGAAGTTGTTGAGGAATTTCGTAGAATTAACAATTTGTCATGCAAACATCGCACAGTTCGTGTTAGATTGACTAAATGGAAGATTTAAGATTACAATCAGACCTATCATCCCGATGTTGTTGAAAACCAGCAATATTGACAACAACAATTTACATGTGAATGTTTACAACAACAAATGCGGAAACTGATTAGTAAACACACACGCACCACACTTTCTTGTCAGATAACAGGTAGACATTACGCCAATCAGACAAACAGCTTGCCTGTTTGTCTGACGAATTTACTCATTCATTAACTTCGATGATAGCAGCAGAGGCAGCGACAAGCTCAAGTTTGGCAATACCCTAACCATAAAAATGTTAAAAATACTTTTAATGCCAGGGCGCATGCATACGATTTGAGTTTTTTATTTGGCATCCATGAAAAGAAATTTACACCCAAAATGCCGTTGGTTGGCTGACTGACTGTTTGGCCCATAACTTGGCTTAGATTATGTAAGCCTTCTTCTCTGAAATTTAAATGTAAAATATTAAAAACGTATTGGCTGACTGCTTCTTCTTCTTCTTTTGCCTTCTTCTCTTCTTCTTTTTCAATAATTTGTTTACTTTGTTGTGTGTTTTGGCTGGGGGATTTCACACCCCGAACTCAGCCATTAAAATAGCATTGATAGTGATTATTAGGGTGGGTCTGATGGTGACAAATTTCATACCAAACCACATAAACTGTTACTGTTGGCTGAAAAGATGCTGCGAATTTTATAAGACAATTTTTGTGGACCTGACCCCACATTTGTTCACAGATTTTAGTTTTAAAATAGCACTTTTGGCACACCCATTTGGTTAACCAAATGCAGAGATGAAAAAAATGTTGACCATAACCAAAAAACAGGCATTAAAACGGTACAGCGGAATTGTTGGTTGTTTTGTTTACGTGTCTTGCTTGTTTTTATTAATTTTGTTTTTAATATATATTCGACATGTCTTCGAGTTTCATTTCAACTGACAATCAATAGCAGAGATAATGTGTAACAGAATAACATTCTTGGGGGATTTTTTCTAAAAGGGGAACCTCCTGAAAGGCAGGCAATAAAATGGAGTGACAACAATCCAAGAGAAGACTTTGACAAAAATGTACTAGGACATTGAAAAATTCCGCAATTTGAGGTTGCCTTTTTAATTAATTTTTTTTTATTTTTTCTCTGTCACTCCACTTCCATTGCACCCTTTTTCCATTTCTTATCTGGAAAAAATCCCCCTTATTCTCCACATAACTTCTTAATATATCGTAAGAGAATTATTGTGTTTGTGTTCTACTTTCAAGGTTATGCCTAAAAACCACAACATGACGACATGCATGGATTCCGCAAGCAATGAAGATGTAAACAAACCGAACACAATCCTACCAGCCTACATATCAGATTGTGTGCCTACCTACGCATTAAAGCCACACACAAAAAACTTCTCCGCAAGTTTAGGCCTTTAATGTATGCAGCATGACCTTGCACAAAACAGAATTTTGCAGACGATTTTTAACTTCCTGATTTTACAACGTTATTTTCGTTTTGTTTGTTTTTTGTTCTTCTTCTTTTGCAGCGATGTTCCTTGTGATAAATTAATGTTCAGACTCAGGTTGGCAGAGAAGGCCAACAATCAAAATCCTTTAAAGACTCCGAGAAGAACAAACTGAACTTTCATGTAGGATCAAGGAGTTGTATTAAATAACAAAGGGGATGTCGCTGAAGAGCTGAGGAGCATAGAAGCTCTGAAGCTCTTATGCTTCATAAAAGACCTAAAAGTCTTACTTATAGGAAGTTTCTCCTTCCAGATAGAAGATCCGAAAAACTTCCTCCGCCTGCATGACTGAAGATTTTTTCGCCATAGAAAGGCTGCTGACCTTCCTCACTATAGCAGAGTTCAATATCTTATATCTTCTTTCACATTAAAATCCTGAAGCCGAATCTCTTTTTCCACCACAGAAGAGCTGAAAACCTTTTTTTTCTACAGCGAAGGGCTGACTATTTCCTTACACCAAAGAAGAGCGAACTTCCTACACCTGCAGGACTGAAGATTTTCTTCCCAATAGAAAGGCTGCTGACCTTCCACACTATAGTAGAGTTCAATATATTCTTTCATATTGAAATCCTGAAGCAGAAGGTCCTCTTCCATCACAGAAGAGCTGAAGTTCTTATTTTTTCGCATCGAAGAAGATCTTCTTTAACCAAAGAAGATCGGAAGGTTATCTTCTCCATAAAAGGACTTAAGATCTTCTTCGCCACTGAAGAGCTGAAGTTCTTCCTCATAGATGAGCCGAAGGTTTTCTTCCCTTGGAATTCTTCTCCAAAGAGAACCGAAGGTAGTTTCCCATATATTTATCCGTAGAAGAGCTGAAGATATTCTTGCCCAAAGAAGAACTGAAGGTCTTCTTCCCCTTAGAAGTGCTGAAGATAGGTCGTCATAATAGAATATCTCCAGTTTTTCTCCGCCATTAAAAAAGACCATATCATAGAAGAGAAGAAAGTCTTCTTTCGCTCAGAAAATCGGAAGGACTTATTTCCCATAGAAGAAATTCTTCATATAAGATCTTCATAGCTAAAGACCTTCTTTTCCATAATAGAGCTGAAGGTCTTCTTCGCCCTGAGGAGCTAAAGGTGTTTTCTCCAAAGTGAAGGTCTTTCTCATAGAAGAGCTGAAGGTTTTTCTCATAGAAGAACTGGTGTTCTTCTTCATAGAAGAACTGATGTTCTTCTTCATAGAGCAGATGGGTAATTTTGCCTACAAAAAAGCTGAAGGTCTTCTCCGCCATAGAAGAACAGAAGGGTTTCTTCGCCATAGAAGAACTGAAGGTCCTGTTCGCCATAGAAGAGCTAAAGATTGTCTTATGGGAATTAGACTGCATTATAAAGTACCCGAAGGACGCCACATAGAAGGACAGAAGGTCATAGCTTAGAATACGTCGTCTTATGGAAAGTTTTCTTTAAATGACCATAAGGTCGCCTTATAGAGGGTCAGAAGGTTAGAAGTTAAAGAAGATTATAAGGTCGTCTCATAGAAGACCAGAAAGTCGTATTTAAAGGACTAGAAGGACGTATTACAGAAGACCAGAAAGTCGTATTTAAAGGACTAGAAGGTCGTATTACAGAAGACCAGAAGGTCGTCTTATATAGGACAACAAACTCCTTCGAATAGTTCTTTTAACAGAATCCAATAGAGGATATCTTATATACCATCGAATATATATTCTTAGAGAAGACCAAATGGGTCGTATAAAATATTTTCCCTTGGAAGATCGAAAAGGTCGAATTGGTCTGCTTATAGAAGACCGAATAGGCCAAATACTGAAAAAGTCTTTTTATAGAAGTCCGAATAGGTCTTTTTATAGAAGGCCGAATAGGTCTTCCTATAGAAGGTCTAATAGGACTTTTTACAGAAGGTCGTTCAAGAGTTCTTATAGAAGGCCAAATATGTCTTGCATAGAAGGCCGAATAGGACCTCCTATAGAAGGCCGTATAGGACTTCCTATAAAAGACGAAATAGGTCTTCATATATAATGCGGTCTTCCTATAGAAGATCGAATAGGTCTTCATATAGAAGGCCGAATAGGTCTTCCTAAAGAAGACCAAATAGGACTTCATATAGAAGGTCCAGTAGGACTTTTTATAGATGGTCGTTCAAGATTTATTATAGAAGGCGGAATATGTCTTCTTGAAGAAGTTCGGATAAGTATTCTTATAGAAGGCCGAATAGGTCTTCCTATAGAAGACCGAAGAAGGCCTAATAGAAGACCGAATACGTCTTCTTATAGCGAACTAAATTCGTCTTCTGATAAAAAACCGAATACGATTTCTTATAAAAGGCCGAATAGAGCTTCTTATAAAAGCCCGTATAGAACATTTTAAAGAAAGCCGTGTAGGGCTGCTTATAAAAAGACGAAGAGGTCTCTTCTTATTAAAAGCCGAACTCGTCGTTTTATAGGACATCAAATAGGTCTGCTTATAGAAGACCGAATAGGTCTGCTTTCTGTAGGAGTACGAATACGTCGTTCTATAGGAGGACGAATAAGGCTTCCTGCAAGATCAAATAGGCCTTCTTATAGACGGCCAAATAGGTATTCTTAAAGATGACAAAATATTCCTAAAAAACTTGATTCGAGACCAAATAGGCCTACTTATAGAAGACAAATTAATCGATTTATAGCAGACAGGATATATATCATTATGTATGTATTTTTAGATAGGACCTATTCAGTCTTCGTACAGATGACCAGAATATCTTCGGCTATAACCGGGTACCCGTACCCTAACTTCCGGTTAAAATAACCGTTTTTACTAAACTAGACCTTCTTATAGAATATATTTCTCTCTATATAGGAAGTTCTTTCATTTTACTTCCGACTTCACATATCACCAGTATACATAAATGATATATTGCATTTTCCGCAATATAATGACACGCATTGCCACTTCACATCTTCATAATAAAATTTAATTTTAATTATACACTTACTATAACTTTTAACACATATACATATATACAAACTTACCTGACTCATAACTATTGTGACATCATCCGATTTTAGACGAGCAACCATAATTGAAGCCACAGCCAGAATATAATCGCCGGCCATTGTAACCTGGTGGTGTTCAAGAATAACAAGAAGAAGAATACAATATTCAGAAATTAATTTAGACGGAAATTGAAATACAACTACAACTGCAATAAAATAACTGTAACGAATTGAACTACAATAATTGTAATGATAATAATAATAATAAAAAGAATTAAATTATCGTCACTTCCATCGGCCAGAAAAAAACACGAACAACAAAAAGGCCATTCATGTTAATCACCAGCAGTTTATCACAGCTATTAATGTGGCCCATAAACATTTATTGTTTTTTTTTCTCATACAATTCTTTTATCTTGATATTAAAAATTAAAAAAAAGAAACACACAAGAAAATTACACGTGAGCTATGAAACATGAATACAGAAAGGTGTTTATTATTTTGTAAGTGTTCGCTGGTAAAGTTTTGAGGTAAAAAAAATGAAAAAAATGAAAAAAAAAATAAAAACTTTACTTTAGGCTTTAGTTTTAAGTTGAAGGTTCTTTTTTGGAGAGATAACAATGCAAATTTTGATATCGCTATGCCATTTAAACTGGTAAATAGTGCAGCATATATATTGTTTTAATTATTATCTGTCATAAGTAAAAAAAAATATACAGAGATATAATTTTTCGTATGGGCCATAAAACTTGTGTTAAATTACAGAATTTAAACGTAATGGCATAATTTAAGATTTTTAACAACCACATCTGATTGGTTTTTAAATTTTGTTAAATACATGAAGGTGAAATCTGAAATAAAATAAATCTTAAAGATGATATCCGCTACATTAACGACACTCGAGCTTATTATTGCATATAATTAATGACGAAATGTATACGTCACAGCGGCATGTAAATTCAATAATAAACGTAATTTTTAAGATCATATCCACAGTAATGAAGGTCAATTTTTGAATAAATTCGATTTTTAAGATCATACATACTAGAGAATTCATTCTATCTAGTGTATACGACCCAGCGGAGTACTATTGCGTATAAATAATGACAACATTAGTACGCCACAGTGGCATATGAAGAATATAAAAAACTTTTTATGATTTTTAAATTTTTTAATGCTTTAATTTTAGTCAATTCTGTAATAAATTTAAGTGTAAGGATAATATGCACTATAGAATTCTTTCCATTGAGTGGATACGACATATCGGTCAACTACTACGTGTAATTAATGACAATACTTATACGCCATAAAAAGTCGCTCAAAAAGAAATACGATATAAATTGGGATATCGAAGGAAATAAAATCACAAGCGAGAAATTAAAGTTTTTTCCAAAACAGATTTGGCAACTGGGTGGCGTAGGGGATGGTAGATACCAAGCAACGACTCTGATTGGCTTTAACATGGCGAAGCTGAGGCTTATCTTGGTCCTTCTTTCATCTCACAAGAAATCAAATCGATCATGTTGTGATAGACGGAAGGCATTCATCGTGTTCGGACCACTACCTTGTAGCAGCCAAGGTTCGCACTTGCCTTAATGCAGCAGCAAAGATGCGATCTAACACAACACGGAAACTCGACGTCGAAAAGCTGCAAACACAACATGTAGCCTAGGCCTACTCCCTCATCTTATTATATATATTATATACATATATATATATATATATGACAACCCTTGCAGGTTGTCATAGTAGCAACGCACAATGCAAGAGAGAATTATAGAGACAAAAGGAGAGAGAAGAAACGCATTTTCAAAAGAAAGAACAAGAAAAACATGAGCGTGAGCAAATGGAGATGTTCAGAAGTCAGAATTAAGTCCGAAAATTTGACCAACGACTAAAACACCAAACCGAAGGCTTTGGCGCAGGCACATCCTCCTGTAGAGATGAAGATGGAAACCTGGTGACAGATACCGATAGCGTATGAGGATCTGGAAGAAGCATTTTGCGGAGCTTCTGGTATTAAATAGTGGCGGTGAAGAGGATACCCCAGAACCAATAATAGATGACGGTATAGAGTGTATACTACCTAGCCAAGATGAGGTCAGAATAGCAACCAATCGGCTGAAGATAATAAAGCAGCAGGTGCCAATGGGCTACAAGCCGAACTATTAAAGACTGGTGGTAAGATGCTGGTAAGGAGCATGCACCAGCTGATTACTACAATTTGGCAAGAGAAATGCATGGCCAATGATTGGAACCTCAGCATGCACAAAAAAGGAGACAAGACAATATGTGCCAACAGATTTTCACCAAATCCTGGGAAAAACCCACGAAAACCACATCGACACATTCCACATATTCGTCGACTAGAAAGCCGCATTCGACAGCCCAATCCGCTCAGATGTGTTTAAAGGCATGTCTGCGTTTGGCATTCCTGCAAAATTAGTAGGGCTATGCAGGATAACTTTAACGGGCACAAGATCAGTTAAAGCCGAAAAGGACCTTTCAGATCCCTTCGAACGAGGATTCAGACAAGGTGACGGTTTGTCTTATGACCTTTTTAACATTCTGCATCCTGCTTTGCCGAGAGGCAAAGGTGAATAGAAATGACACTCTGTACACCAAACAGCATGACATCGACATAATGGGTCGAACATTGCGAGCGGTAACAGACACCTTTTAACTAATTGAGGAGTCAGCCAAAGTGGGTCAGGCAGTAAATGGCAAGAAGACCAAGCTGATGGTATCAAGGTGCAAGACGTTCAGTAGACTCGGATCAACTGTGGAACTTGAAAACTACAGGTTCGAGATAGTGAATGATTTTATATACCTTGGTACCGCCATAAACAAAACTAAAAACATCAGCTTTGGTCTGAGAAAGCAATTCAAGAACAAGACCACCTCTCACCAGACCAAACACACACTCTGTAAGACCCTGACACTACCCGTGCTGTTGTATGAATCTGAAGCATGGGTAATTGCGCAAGCAGATGGGGCAGCTCTTGGAGTATTTGAGAGAAAAATCATCCGAAAGATATATGGGCCGATCTGCGTCGAGGGTGAATATCGCCGTAGAATGAAGCATGAGTTGTACCATCTTTTCTCGGACATCGACATAGTCTGACATATCGCCAGATAAGTAAGTTAGTAAGTGGCCCCAAAAGTTTGTAACGTCACGAAATATTAGTCCTCGACCCACCTTTTAGTAAACCGATCGTCATATCTCGATTAACTGAGTCGATCTAAGAATGTGTTTCCGTATGTGTATTTAGAGAATGAAATGGGCCAAAAACATTATTTTTGTCTGTTTTTTGTTCGCTACAGAGGCAAAAATTATGATCCGAACAACAAGAAATTTTACATGGGTAAGGGGATTTAGTCAAAAAATAAGCCTTACTGTTTTGATAAAGATCGAACAATATTTATTGTGTAAAATGTATTGTGTAAAAAATGGCAACATTTTCAATCTATGGCGTATATAATCACTCCTGTAGAACATAGATCCGAGATGTTGATAGTATATCGAAGAGGAGTGTTTGATCTTTAATTGCATAGCAATTATATATGTATGTACTCCGGTGTCTACGTATTCTAATATTACTTAGTATTCCATTACCATACTGTAGGGCGGAAACGCAGCGCTGATGGATAGGGAATTTTTCATGATGTTCCGGTTATGGTCAAGGATGACGCCTATAATTTTCTATGATGATAGGACGATATTTCTGGTATGATACCGAAAAGAAAACCAGAAAAAAAATGTGTTTTTTTCTGAAAAAATGTGTTTTTTCTGAAAAAATGTGTTTTTTCTGAAAAAATGCGTTTTTTCTGAAAAAATGTGTTTTTTCTGGTTTTCTAGTGGCTCTAGACGCTACAATTTTAAACTTTCCAAAGGAAAGCGATCCGACAAACTAATTGGAATGCGTGTTTTCGTAATGATCAGTCAGTAATTGGTGGGTATAATGAACCAAGACTTCTGTGTGAAAAATAAAAAATGCGTCATATGGCGTAAAGGTTCACTTCGGAAAAATATAATCCAAAACAGTTGTCAATGCAAGAAACCTGACCTCTAATCGACCATTAGGGAACAAATATCGAAAAATATTGTCCAAGCTCGAAAAATAGCGCGCAGAAAATTAGAATTTAGTGGTAGTTGTGTTGGGCATAATAT
The DNA here is from genome assembly GCF_032173495.1 of Musca vetustissima. Taxonomy (NCBI): domain Eukaryota; kingdom Metazoa; phylum Arthropoda; class Insecta; order Diptera; family Muscidae; genus Musca; species Musca vetustissima. The sequence goes on from NW_026884307.1 coordinate 51,743, forward strand.
GGTCGGCCCGTCCCACTATACTGATCCGGGCTTTGATCTATATATTCCTCTATACATTTTATATGTGAAATATGTAATTTATTGAAAACAAACCAACGTGTTCGACTGTATAAATTTAAACTAATAAATTTCGAATATATTTTAGATTGCATAGAACTGTCGGAGTCATCTAAAATATTTCCCATAATTAGATCTCATTATGCCCAAACGTGAGCCTATGTATACAATTGGCCAGCAACTCTGTTACCTTCTGAGAAACCCAATTACAGAAATTTTGATTAGAAATTAAAATTCCAAATCTCTGAAACAGAGCGGAAACTTTTTATGAGACCTGTTTCGCAAGATTTACAGTAAATTAAAAAAGCATTTTTTAATAAGTCGCAAACTTGGGAGGATTTAAAAACATATTTCTAGAAGGCTTTAACACAATTTTGGAAGTCTTAATTAAAAAATAAAAATTGGAGGCAAACCATTGCGTGGTTGTTTCTTTACTGATGTATAGATATTCTAAATAATATGTTTTTAAGGGCTATTACAGGCGCAATTTTTTAAGGATTGAAAACGCAAATTTTAAAAATATTTTGTTCAAATATAATTTTAAAATACTGTATTTTGAAAAGTATATTTTGATGAAATGCTGTTATGACCTTCAGCATACATACATATGAGAGCCACACATAAATAGGAATAATAACAATGTCTGTGCACAATTTCAAAGTTTTGTCCAATTTTACTCTAATTATGAATATATACCCTTCTTATTATAGTTCCATACCCTCTAAACAAAAATCATTTTAATATTACTCACCTTTTTATGATTCCATAAAACATTAACACTGGGTTTGCCGCGACGAAAATCAGACTGATCGATAACATCATCGTGTACCAAACTGGCTGAATGCACCATTTCAGAGAACATGGCAATTTGTCGTTGTTTATCCAATAATTCCCTGTAAATACGGAGAAGAAGGCATATAAAAATTTAACGATTAAAAATAAATCAAAAAGCAACAGCAAATAAAATTAACAGTAAAAGCATTGCAAATATGTACTTGCAGCACAATGAAGCAACAACAAGAAATGAAATAATTCAGTGGAATAAAATTGGGTTAATATGGACATCTTTTGTATGACTGACCGATTGTGTGTGTACCAATAATAATAATTGTAGCAACTAATTATCAATACAAATGGGTAATGGCGGGCAGATTTGCTGGAAGGAGGAGGAGGTGAATTTTTTCCCCGTCTCATTGTGAAACAATAACTGCAATTGTTCCAAGTGATTTATGCGAATAAATGTTAAAAATCACCAAATAACAAGCAATTCAGTTAAGTGAGACAGCCGTGCAGATTCAGATTGCCGTTCATCAGTTACAGTGGGATATTTTTAAATGGCAAAAAAAAAAAAAAAATAATTATAAAATTTAGTTATTTTTTAATTAATAAAAATTATTTTAGCCAATTTCTTGAGCCAATTAAAATAATTATTAAAAAGTTGCATAAATGGTAACATAAATTAAATTTTTTTGAGATAATCTCAAATGGTGTGCAGTTGCAGCCAGATGAAATTCCGTCATCCAACCAAAATCCTATCCTCATAAAATATCTCACACACACACACACAAACGAAACCAACCCCACTGTCTGTGAATATTCCAAAATCAATATCGTAAAGCAAAAAACTATATGTGTACTCAATACGATAATGTCACGTCATTATCGTGAACATAAAATCAGTAAAACCAGCAGCAGCATTGGTAGCCACGGTAGCTGCATCACGTATATGCGTTTTCATTTCTCAATTACTTTTTGCCAAAAAAAAAACTACACAATTCAGAAACAAATATCAAAACGCATAAAAAAGTGGCAATAATAAAAATTCAAGGAAATTTTGAATATGAATTTTCAAAAATTGAAAAAAAAATTACAACAACTTACCTTGATTCTTTGTTCAAATGATAATTTATGGCTTTGGACATGAGCATTGTAATCATTGGTCGCAAGGCCTTACCCTGACCATCAATGTAGTAATTGGCAATGGTGTCCAGTTCCATTTGAGTTGTGCCTTGGGAAAGTAGCTGGAAGAAGAAGAAAACAAAAAACAAAATTAAAAAAAAAAATATTTTTAGGATCCTTTTCAAGGACCACAACCAGGCGTGGATTTTTTCAAGGACCACAACAAGGCGTGAATTTTTTAAAGAATATTTTTTTCAAGGACCACAACAGGGCGTGGATTTTTTAAAGAATCTTTTTTTCAAGGACCACAACAAGGCGTGGATTTTTTAAAGAATATTTTTCAAGGGCCACAACAAGGCGTGGATTCTTTTAAAGAATATTTTTTCAAGGACCACAACAAGGCGTGGATTTTTTTAAAGAATATTTTTTCAAGGACCACAACAAGTCGTGGATTTTTTTAAAGAATATTTTTCAAGGGCCACAACAAGGCGCGGATTCTTTTAAAGAATATTTTTTCAAGGACCACAACAAGGCGTGGATTTTTTTAAAGAATATTTTTTTCAAGGACCACAACAAGCGAAGAATAGTTTTCAAGGACTACTGCAAGCCTCGGATTTTTTAAACAATATTTTTTCAAGGACTACTACAAGGCGTGGATTTTTTAAAAAATTATATTTTCAAGGACTACTACAAAAAAAATTGCTTGAGGCGTCGGGTTAGTTGCCCACTCTCGGAAAACCCAACCTACTATGAAAAAGCAAAGAAAAAGAAAACCAAACCCCCCTAATGTTGACGACCCCCGCAAATGTATAAAGGACCACGATCTGCGAATATGCATTTGGAATGAGCACACGTTGTACAGAACAGCCGCAGTGGTCGCTTTGGCGGATTTACTCAAGAAGTACAAAGCCGATTTTATTTTCTTATAGGAAATGCGATGGAAAGGGACTGGCATAAGTAAATCAGACGATTACCCCCTCTATTATAGCTGCCATGAAAAGAGACATGAATTTGGCTGCGGATTTATGGTTAACAGGAAAATAAAAGACCTCGTCTCCAAATTCACTCCAGTAGATGAACGAATTGCTATAATCCGTGTAATAGCGAAGTTCTTCTACATACGTCTCATTTGCGCCCATGATCCGACCGAAGATAAAGATGAACAGACCAAAGACATATTTTACGAGCGCCTAGAAACAGCATATGATCGTTGCCCTGGCCATGACATTAAAATTCTGCTAAAAGGAGATTTAAATGCAAAAATCGGAAGAGAAAATATCTTTGGTCCCGCCGTCGGAAAATTCAGCCTCCACGAAGAAACATCGGACAACGGCATGAGGTTGATTGACTTCGCGGCAGCAAAAACCATGTTGGTTAGCAGCGCCACATTCAAGCATCTCGATATACACGAGGCCACGATATGTGCCAACTATAGAGGAATAAGTCTCCTTCCCATCGAATATAAAGTGCTATCCAGCGTACTGTGTGCACGACTGAATACACTTTTGTGGCTTCAAACCTGGCAACCATTGACCAGATCATCACTCTGCACCAAATCCTGGAAACACATCGACACATTCCACCTATTCGTCGACTATAAAGCCGCATTCGACAGCCCTATCCGTTCAGAGGTGTATAAAGCCATGGATGCGTATTGCATTTCTGCAAAATTTATTCGGCTATGCAGGATAACTTTAACAGGCACAAGATCAGCAGTTAAAGTCGAAAAGGACCTATCGGAGCCCTTTAATACCGAACGAGGATTCAGACAAGGTAACAGTTTGTCGTGTGACCTTTTTAACATCCTGCTGGAAAAGGTCATACGAGAGGCAAAAGTGAATGCAATGGCACTCGGTACACCAAACAACACATGTTACTCGCCTATGCCGATAACATCGATATAATGGGTCGAACATTGCGAGCGGTAACAGCCACCTTTGAACAAATTGAGAAGGAGTCTGCCAGACCCACAGTAAACGGCGAGAAGACCAAGCTGATGGTATCAACGCGCAAGACGTCCAGTAGACTCGGACCAACTGTGGAACTTGAGAACTATAGCTTCGAGGTAGTCAAAGATTTTATATACCTTGGTACCGCCATAATTAAAACGAATGATATCAGTTTTGAAATTCGAAGAAGGATAGTGATGGCCAACCGATGCTTCTATGGTCTGAGCAAACAACTCAAAAGCAAGGCCACCTCCCGCCAGACCAAACTCACACTTTACAAGACGCTGATACTACCCGTGCTGTTATATGGATCTGAAGCATAGGTATTTACGCAAGCAGATGAGGCAGCTCTTGGGTGCTTGAGAGAAAAATTCTCCGAAAGATCTATGGCCCGATCTGCGTTGACGGTGTATATCTCCGTCGAATGAACCATGAGTTGTACCAGCTATTCTCGGACATCGACACTGCTAGTGAGAATCATGTCATGTTGTGAGAATGGATGAAGATGCCCCAGCTCAGAAGGCATATAAAAGCGAACCAGCTGATGGTTCACGCAGAAGGAGAAGGCCACGAATACGATGGAAAGATCAAGTCGAAGACAACATTGCCGAAAATGGTATTTCAAATTGGAAAAACGGCGCCAAAGACACACGTGCCTATAAATCTTTTCTAAGCTTGGCTTATGGAACGAAAGTTCTGTCACAAGCCAGCTAAGTAAGTAATTAGTACTACATGGCATGGATTTTTTAAAGAATATATAAGGCGTGCGAGGACTATATAAGGCGTGCATTTTTTTAAAAATATAATTTTCTACTTACATCTCTAATATCTTCATAGAAATATTTCAGCTCATCGTCCATAATAATATAAGGATCTATTTGGATTTCACGTACGGGTCCAGCCGGCTGTTGGGTATGGACGGAGCTGTAACGACGGCAATTTGTTTTGCCATTTGTGCATTTGGCCTTGCTGTGTGTTGTTGCTGTTGTACTGGACGATGTTTTGTTGGAATTCAACTGCAATGAAAAGAAACAAAAAAATAGACAATATTAACATACATTTTCAATAATTACAACAACAATGTACAAAATAACATATTCTGTAATTAGTTTTTAATAACTTCAACATTTTTTATGTTTAAAAAAATTTAATGATATTTTTTAAAAAATATATTTTTTAGAGGTAGACAACCGCCATCTGTTGAAGGAGATAACAATGAGGCATGAAATGAAACTTGAAAAAGCGTATTTAAACTGAAACTAATTACAACATCATTTATTCTTTGTGTAATCTATGGATAAGAAGGCGAAGAAGAGGAGAAGGAAGAAGCAGACAATAACCAACAAATAACAAGAAATACCAAACATATTCCTCTATGGGGACTTAAAACTTAAAATAATTTTCTATCGTTTAAATACCACTTAACAACTTTACAATTGTTGCAATTATATCGCGGCTTAGTTGGGTCGTAGACTTTTTTTTGGTTACAGAGGAGTGGAGTGGAGTAGAGAGATGTCAGATGGGGGCCACACACACTCTACAAATGTTTCTGTGTTTTTTTCGAGTAGTTAACATTTCAATCATTGTCTTGGATCTTTGTCAGTTTTGGAACACCTTTGCGTGTCGCATGTGTCGGTATCGTGTGGTTATAAATGACTATTTTTTTCCATCTTTCGAATAATGTTTCCAATTGTCAGAAACACACATACGAGCACACACCGTATTCTCTGTCTAGCCGACAATCTTCAAACAACATTGACGCGTGTCGGGTCTGACAACATTCAGGTGGCATTAAAAGGTGGTTACACACCGATCGAGTCGCAGACACATAAAACTAAACACAAGCAATTGCCACAAATTACCAAATTATAGTTTTGGCTTTAAATGTGTAAATTAACAATGAGGCAAATGGTTGTACGGGAAGGTTGGATGGTAATTCCATTAAATTTATTTATCTTTTAAATTCATAATTTAATTATATTTTTCAAATATATTTAAAATGGTTTTTGTTTTTTTTTAGTTCTAAATAATTGCACCTAAAAATATGCTTTAAAATCCAATGCTGAATAATTGCCCCTCAATATATGCTTAAAATCCGATTCTAAGTTATTTCCCCTAAAAATGTGCTTTAAAAATTCAAACCTAAGTAATTGTCCCTAAAAATATGCTTTAAAAATCCAATCCTAATTAATTGCCCCTAAAAATATTCTTATAAAAATCTTCTTAAAAAATCCAAAATCTATTATTTAAACCAGTGAGCGGAGCAGTATAGTCGGACGGGGCCGACCATACGATACCCTACACAACTACCACGGAACTCTAACTTTCTACATATGTTTATTTCGAGTCTGGGCTATATTTCGTGATATTTGCTCCCTCTAGCCTGATTAGAGGTCAACAGCACCTCTTCCTTACACTGACATATTCAGTACAGCCCTTCTAATTAATTGCCCAGATTCTCTTCACCGTGTTTGTGTTGTTGTTGTTGTAACAGGTTGGCTGTTGACGAAAGTTCTTTCCTGTGGAAAAAAAAACTTTCGTTTTGTACAGCTGTCGCTGAGTTGACAATCCCTGGCCGAGTCGAACTCGGGTCGTTCCGGAGCGTAGATCCGATTGCCGAGGGAACGGTTGTTGTACCGTGGTTGTGTTGTGATGTTCGGCTTATTATTGGCATCGACTCGAAAAAACATAATTATAATCTGATCATCACCGAAAGTTATAGGCGTTGTCCTTGACCATAACCTGATCTTCATGGAAAATTTCAAAGCGATCTGCGCTATATTTTCGCGCTCTAGTGTTTATGGGTTACTAAATAATATCTGTGTACATAAGTACCTGTAAATATTTAAGTGTAACTCCCACATCCGAATACATACGACAATATAATTGGTATCAATTTAAAGGTCAACCACTCCTCTTGAACATACTTCTTGGGTCTAGGACCTTCAGGTGCAAATATATACCCCATAGAATACAAATTTTGTAATTTTTCACACAAAAGTCAGGGTTCATTTGACCCGCTAAATATTGACCAATCTTTATCAAAACAGGTATGCTTATACTTTGGCCCGATCCCCTTCTCCATGTACAAATTCGAGATGTTTTGGCCATAATTGCGGCCTCTGGAGCGACCAGAAAAACCGACAAACATTAAGTATTTGGTCCATTCCATCCCCTAATTATTAACCGATCTCTACCGAAAACAATAGGGGTCTTCATTGGGCCAAATCCATCCTACATGCAAATTTTCGTGAAGATTGGTCCATAACTGTGGCCTGTATCGTGTTTACAATTTATAATGGACAGACGGACGGACACACATGTCTAGATCGACTCAGCTAGTCGAAATATGACGATCGGTATACTTAAAGGTGGGTCTAGGACCAATATTTCGCGGCGTTACATACTTTTGGGGCTGCACAAAGCTATAATACCCCAACAACATAGTACGGTATAAAAATCCACGCCTTAATATTTGACCCTTGAAATATGTGCTATAAAAACCCACGCCATAATATTTGACGCCTAAAAATATGCTTTACAAATCTACGCCTTAATATTTGACCTTAAAAAATATGCTTTACAAATCTACGCCTTAATATTTGACCTTAAAAAATATGCTTTACAAATCTACGCCTTAATATTTGACCTTAAAAAATATGCTTTAAAAATCCACGCCTTAATATTTGACCCCTAAAAATATGATTTACAAATCTACGCCTTAATATTTGACCTAAAAAAACATATATTTAAAAAAATCCACACCTTAAAATATCTTTTAAAAATCCACACCTTAATATTTGACCCTTTAAAATATTTTTTTAAAAATCCACGCTTTAATATTTGACCCTTAAAAAATATGACTTAAAAATCCACGCCTTAATATTTGACCCCTAAAAATATTCTTTAAAAAATCTAAGCCTAAGTAGCTGCTCCTAAAAATGTTCTTTAAAAAATCCACGCTTAAGTAACTACTCCTAAAAATATTCTTCAAAAAACCCACGCTTAAGTAACTACTCCTAAAAGTATTCTTCAAAAAATCCACGCTTAAATGACTGCCCCAAAATATCCGCTAAATAATCGTTGATTTTTTAAAGAATATTTTTAGGGACCACTAATCTATCGTGGATTTTTTGAAAGAATATTGTGCTCACTATTTAATCGTTGAATTTTTAAATATTATTGTTAGGGGCCACTATTTAATAGTGCATTTTATATGGAATACTTTTAGGGGCCAATAATTAATTGTGCACTTTTAGAGAATATTTTAGGGTCACTAATTAATCGTGAATGTTTATAAAACATGTTTTGGAGCCACTAATTAATCGTGGATTTTTAAAGAATATTTTTAGGGGTCACTACTTAATCGTGGAATGTTTAAAGATTATTGTAAGGGGCCACTATTCAATAGTGCATTTTATATGGAATACTTTTAGGGGCCAATAATTAATTATGCACTTTTAGAGAATATTTTAGAGCCACTAATTAATCGTGAAAGTTTAAAAAAACCTTTTTTGGAGCCACTAATTAATCGTGGATTTTTAAAGAATATTTTTAGGGGTCACTAATTAATCGTGGAATGTTTAAAGATCATAGTTAGGGGCCACTATTAAATTGTGCATTTATGTGGAATATTTTAGGGCCCACTAATTAATTCTTGATTTCTGAAAGTATATTTTTTGGGGCCACTTATTAATCGTGCATATTTAAAGAATATTTTTAGGGGCCCCTAAATAATCGTGGATTTTTTAAAGAATATTTTAAGGGACCAATAAATAATCATGGATTTTTTAAAGAATGCTTTTCTTTGTATGCCTTTAAATATTCCTAATTTTATTAAATTTTTTAGTATATCCCTCTTTTCCCCACCCTGCTTTCAAGCTATCTACAAGGTCATTAAAGCGAATAACCTCTCATAATCGGTATTAATTAAATTCCATTTCATAATATCGAATGTATGTTAAAAAGGTGTGGTATTATCACAATTATATATTTAGCTATGAAATGAGGTCCCATTCTAAGGCTATGAATGCCATCCCAAAGATAATCATTGATTATAAAAATAAATATTGTCTAAAAATTCACAACTGTAGTAGGATTTTCGTGTTTTTTTTTTTTCAACATTCCGCATAGAGACTGAATGGCGTTGCAAATATGTTAAGTCAACAAATTCCGAATGCTACTCAAGATACTAAACCACCATAAAAGACCAAATATTGATCATTTTGACGCGATGTGATGATGAATAGGGGGGGAGGGGCTGCGGTGCTAGGTCTCACTGAATAATGGTACAATGTTGAACAAATAGCCTGTAGCCGAGACGACCATCTAATAGTTCACTGAGAAGGAAGGCGGCGTTATGAATATTGATGATGATGATGGTGGTTGGTGATGATGATCGGCAACATGTTTTTGGTCGAACTGAAAGGCTTGTTCGCAGTATTTGTTGTTGTTGTTCCTCTTCTTCTTCATAGCGTAGTTGTTGCTGTTGACAACAAAAACCAATAAACCCAATTCAAATACCGTGTCAAAATTACATAATTCTCTAAAGCGTCAGAAGACATTGTCCAACCTGCTGGTGGTGGTTGGTTTAGCAAATAGAGAAGAAGAAGCAGAAGTTATGTTTACACAAAATCTTGTGTCTATCACAACACTCCGAGATAAATATGTAAATTCAATGAATATTTGTTATAACAAGATGTTCACATGTTTATTTAATAAATTTTGATAGCTACTGTCGTGAAGGTATCATGGATTGGAATGAATGATACGTGGTGGATGATATGTGGACATAAAGGGGGTTAAGAAGTAGTTGATTGATAGTTACGACAGCTGGATTTTTTAAAGAATATTTTTTTAGAGCCTACCAATAAGACGTGAATTTTTTTAGGAATATTTTTTGGATCCTTTGGATCCTAATAAGGCGTGTATTTTTTTAAAGAATGTTTTTTGAAGTCTACCAATAAGGCGTGGATTTTTTTGAAGAATGTTTTTTAGAGCCTACCAATAAGGCGTGGATTTTTTTAAAGAATGTTTTTTGGAGCCTACCAATAAGGCGTGGATTTTTTTAAAGAATGTTTTTTGGAGACTACAAATAAGGCGTGGATTTTTTTAAAGAATGTTTTTTGGAGACTACAAATAAGGCGTGGATTTTTTTGAAGAATGTTTTTTGGAGTCTACCAATAAGGCGTGGATTTTTTTGAAGAATGTTTTTTTGGAGCCTACCAATAAGGCGTGGTTTCTTTGGAGCCTACCAATAAGGCGTGAATTTTTTTAAAGAATATTTTTTGGAGCCTACCAATAAGGCGTGGATTTTTTTAAAGAATATTTTTTGGAGCCTACCAATAAGGCGTGGATTTTTTTAAAGAATATTTTTTGGAGCCCACCAATAAGGCGTGGATTTTTTTAAAGAATATTTTTTGGAGCCTACCAATAAGGCGTGGATTTTTTTAAAGAATATTTTTTGGAGCCCACCAATAAGGCGTGGATTTTTTTAAAGAATATTTTTTGGAGCCTACCAATAAGGCGTGGATTTTTTTTTTAAAAATTTCAAACTATTTTTATTCTCTTACATTACCATCCCACCTTCGAATTTTTCTTCACTCATACGAAATTTCAAATACTAAATTGGCATACGGTTTCATTTTCATTTTAGGCCGTACTTAATAGAGTGCTAATCTTTCTACTTATCGCATTTCTATTATATATGTAGGCTTTGTTTGGCGCACATGTGCGTGCATGTGTTAGTAATACTCATGGGGTGAAATTTTAAAATTGTTTTGACGCTCTAGCTGGGTTGAGCGCACACAAGTTTATAATTACCATAATTTGTGTGATGTTGTAAGACCTAATTAAGAAAAAAAACTGATTGTTGTAAATGCTGTTTACATCAAGCTAAAAATATAGTTAATATTTTTATAATTATCTCTGAAATTATCAGCGGTAATTAGATTAAGGTCTAAGGGTTTTCAATTCCAAATTAATAATTTAATTTCAAAAAGCGTTTAATCATTAATGATGAATTGTGATGGACTTTCAATGGAGGGCAATTAATGTAAAAAAGGGAAATAGTCTAATTAGATTTTCAGATCAAGATATTTAATTGAATGCTTATGGTTACAAAAACAATTATCTGATAACTGATTGCAAAAAAACTGGAAATAAATAGATTCGAGTTTGAAGTGAATATAATGATATTTTCCCCAATTATTATCTTCATTCGCAATTTTAAGGAATTTCAATTCGCAAAATTATGATTTATTTTTTTTTGACAAAAATATTGCCTTGTGTAAAATATTTCAGTTTTTCCCACAAACCGAAAAAAAGTTTCTCTTTTGAACCCAAAAAATGAATACCGGTTTATTCTTACATGCGCCTCCTCTACACGTGTAACAAATTGCAATCAGGACTTTGTCTTCTTCTTTTACTTTTGGTTACAAGGTCATCTGCCAAAATCAGAAAAATAAAAACCGACAAGAAAACATTAATTTGGCGGACAACTTTCATGTATATTTTTTTTCTGCGCTGGCACACAAGCGTATCAGCAGGTAAAACCGGCAGTTATCAAGTCAATCATCACTTTTGGCTAAAAAAAAAGAGTTCCCAAAAGGGCATAACTATATTTGGGTGTTTAACAAAAAAACCGGTATTTTTGTTGGTGGTATCTTGCAATTTTTGCTTGAATTCTTCTGGTCAAGTTTACAAGTTTATGTTTTGATTTTCTGCAGATGAAGTATTTTTAGCAAATTGAGGGTTTGGTATAGACATGTGTAAACCAATTGATGGCCATTGCAAGCTGGATGATAATTGATAGCAGTACATTTTTATGTGGATCTTTTTTTTTTGGTGTGGTTCACATAAAAACTTTGATAGTTAATATTCTTTAAAAATGTATTTTAACAAATCCACGCTTTATTGGTTGCACCAAAAAATCTGCTTAAAAAATGTACGCCTTATTGTTTAAGGGGACCCCCCCCCCCATTCTCGAGGTCAAAAATGTTGTTGATATAATTCGAATCTACACTAATTAAAGAATGTCCCTACAAATTTTCAAATGAAAATCTCAAGAACTCTTGAATATATAGCCGATTTATTATGTCAGCATCAAGTGACGGCTGAAGGGCTTCTCAAACTTTAAACGCGTTTTTCTCTAAACATTTTTTTGCGAATGGCGGGCACGATAACTCAAAAACTAATAACCCAATCGATTCCAAATTTTTACACGTTTCTCTGTGAGTGTATAGCTATCGTATGAACTAGGATAAAGCCAATCGGTGAAGATCTTCCTTATTTTTTAACTTGGGTTTTGGTAAAAAATCGGTGATTTTCCAAAAATATTTTTTCAATGGTCCACCATTTTGTTAATTTTAGAGCGAAGTCAATAATCCTAGTTCATACGAGAGCCAGACATGTACTCTTTCTAACACCGTTGGAATTTTTGGATTCCGATGTTCCAGTGAGGAGTTATCATGCCCGCCATCAAAAATAAGGGCTTTTCTTTAATTACAAAAAACAACAACAAAACATCAACAACAATTTTTTGTAAATTATTTTTCTTCTATTTTAAATCTTCAATTATATATGTGTGAAGTTACAAACCTTAACAAGCATTGGTATTGATTTACCAGCCCATTGAAAATCTTGAAAAATTAAAATCGAGAATGGGTGGGGTTCCCTTAACCCAAAAAATCTGCTTAAAAATGTACGCCTTATTGTATAACCCAAAAAATCTGCTTCTAAAAATCCACGCCTTAAATGATGCCCACAAAAATCTGCTTTTAAAAATCCACACCTTTAATGATGCCCCAAAAATATTCTTTAAAAAATCCACGCCTTAAAAGATGCCCCAAAAAACTCTGCTTATAAAAATTCACGCCTTAAAAGATGCCCCAAAAATGTTCTTAAAAATCCTCGCCTTAAAAGATGCCCCAAAAATGTTCTTAAAAATCCTCGCCTTATAAGATGCCCCAAAAAAATCTTCTTTAAAAAATCCACGTCTTAAAAGATGCCCCAAGAAAATCAGCTTTAAAAAATCCGCCCCTTAAAAGATCCCCCAAAAATGTTCTTAAAAATCCACGCCTTAAAAGATGCCTCAAAAAAAAATCTTCTTTAAAAAATCCCCGCCTTAAAAGATGCCCAAAAAGATCTGCTTTAAAAAATCCCCGCCTTAAAAGATCCAAAAAGATCTGCTTTAAAAAATCCACGCCTTAAAAGATGACCAAAAAGATCTGCTTTAAAAAATCCACGCCTTAAAAGATGTCTCAAAAAAATCTGCTTTAAAAAATCCACGCCTTAAAAGATGCCCAAAAATATAGCTTTTAAAAATCCACGTCTTAAATGATACCCACAAATATCTGCTTTTAAAAGTCCACGCCTTAAAATATGCCCAAAAATATCTGCTTTTAAAAGTCCACGCCTTAAAATATGCCCAAAAATATCTGCTTTTAAAAGTCCACGCCTTAAAAGATGCCCACAAAAATCTGCTTTTAAAAATCCACGCCTTAAAATATGCTCACAAAAATCTGCTTTTAAAAATCCATGCCTTAAAAGATGGCCCAAAAACATCTGCTTTAAAAAATCCACGCCTTAAAAGATGCCCACAAAAATCTGCTTTTAAAAATCCACGCCTAAACAGATGCCCAAAAAATATTCTTTAAAAAATCCACGTCTTAAAAGATGCCCACAAAAATCTGCTTTTAAAAATCCACGCCTAAACAGATGCCCAAAAAATATTCTTTAAAAAATCCACGCATTAAAAGATGCCCCAAAAAAAATATTCTTTAAAAAATCCACGCCTTAAAAGATGCCCACAAAAATCTGCTTTAAAAAATCCACGCCTTAAAAGATGGCCACAAAAATCTGCTTTAAAAAATCCACGCCTTAAAAGATGGCCACAAAAATCTGTTTTTAAAAATCCACGCCTTAAAAGATTGCCACAAAAATCTGTTTTTAAAAATCCACGCCTTAAAAGATGGCCACAAAAATCTGCTTTTAAAAATCCATGCCTTAAAATATGCCCAAAAAAATATTCTTTAAAAAATCCACGCCTTAAAAGTTGCCCCCAAAAGAATCTGCTTTAAAAAATCCACGTCTTAAAAGATGCCTTAAAAATCTGCTTTAACAAATTGACGCCCTATTGGTTGCCCCCAAAAATCTGCTTTAAAAAAATCCACGCTTTAAAAGATGCTCAAAAAATATTCTTTAAAAAATCCTTAATAGTTGGCCTCTGAAAATCGGTAGCCCGAAAAAATCAGATTTAATTTCCTTATCAGATTTATGTAATGTATGATCTCTATTGGCACATACCCACTTCTTCTATTCAATTGTATGAACTATGCAAATAGATTTCGAACTAATTAACTGTGCCCCAAATAAAAACTTGGCCACCGACATTATTACACAGTACTTATCTCTCAAATATAAACAAATATATATTGTTATTAGATTTATTTGTTTTCCACGTTTGAGTTGGAGGTATTATTTTCAAGTGCCGTGGGTTTTCTAACCACTTGTTTTCAATTTCTTTTTTGGATTTTTTTTTGAATATTTATAGTTCATCAATTCATCATTGCCGTCTCATCATCACCTCCATAATAATGGTTTGTTGGTAAAAAGAAAAAAAATGAAACGAAATGGGAATTTAAGACCAAGACCGAACATTGTTGTATGAATGGATAACGAACGGTTTTAACGATGGAGGTTTACTCAAAAAAAGTATGTATTTATTTTATTTATATATATTTTTTTCCAACTTCATTCAATATACATACGTGTGAATGTGTGTATGTAGTATGTATGCATAGATGTCAGAGAGTGTAATCGGCTAGTAGCGATTGTGAGCCAAACAAAAAGAAGAGTTTCAAACGGCGAACGAACTACTTTCCCTTTTTTCTTGGCTGTTATGTCAGCATAAAATACTACTACCCGACACTCAACCGAACGAACTGCCAACCGATCGGCCAAACAACAATGGTCGATGATGGTTTTTTTTTTAAGTAAATATTTATTTTTTTCTTTCTTTTCATTCTCTGCTTCTTGTTTCTTCTTCTTCGCGTACCATATCCATTTACATGCGTATTTACCCCGTTAAAAGGTATTCATTCAAAGTATTATTTTGCATTTTATTATTGCCAAAAAACAGAAAACAACAAAAACAGCAACAATAATATTTTGCATTTTTAGACATTTTTTGTGTTGCCATATTTCCATGAATGTGTGTGTGTGGTTTTGTAAACCTATCCATATATGTGGGGCTAATTACGAGATACAATCCATAAATATGTTAAAATCATATGGAATGACTCATATGGGAATAATTTTGAAATGTTATACTGAACAGCAAAATAATTAAAGATGAAATCTAATGTTTTTAGATTAGATAAAAATGTATGAATAATTGTCGAAATATTTATGAGAAAAAGGTGTAACGGATATTATACGGTTTTATTGCGAATAACATATGGTCGCCTAAAAGTATGCATCAAACATACAGCCTACATGTATGTCTGGCTGTATGTTTGACAACCATTATGGGTGGATCAACAAGGTCTATTAATAAGGTTATCAAGGGAGACCAGCTGTCAAAATCCATTATTTCGAATTGACTTCCATTATGAAAATGTAAACAAAGTACAAACAGCTTACTTTCGCTGGCTGGATAGCCATATTAATAGATCTTGGTGTTTTTGTTAAAAAAAAATATATACTGGGCCACAAAAGCTACGTAAACGTAAAATCTAAAAGACTTATAAGGGCCAAAGGCCTTTAGTAGATTTAAATGCTCGCAATTTTTCATTATTATTTTACTATTGAAGCTTGGATAAAGAAACAATTTTTTTTGGTGCTGCTGTTTAATGAACATTTTCTAGAACAATAATAAGACCACGATGTTTATTGAATATTTTTCGGACAATTATTAAGTGAGGATTTTTTCAAGACTGTTTTATGGGGAAACCCCATGCACTGAAGTCTATGATTTTTTCTATAGAAAAAATATCGTACCCCAGCTTCGCAGAATTTTTTTCTATAAGAAAAAGTATTGGACCGGAATACAAATGCTTTTGCTTTTTATAGAAACAAATTAATTGTGGCCAATGAATTATTTCCGTAGAAAAATTGGCCTCAACCGAATCAGATTTCCACGATTTTTTGGGAAAAAATTAGACTCAACTGAACTGAAGTCAATCAGCGTAAAATTCTATGACGATTTATTCATGTCCGTCTGTTGTAATCACTCTAGCGTCTAAACGAATTGAGATGGAGCGCCAAAATTTTGCATAGAGTCGTCTTTTGTCTGCAGGTAGGTCAAGTTCGAAGATGGATTATATCGGTCCACGTTTAGGCATAGCTCCCATATAAGGGTACCCCCAATTTTTCACTATTTTGTAGTTCTTGAGTGCGTTGTTCAACCGAATTCACTGATATTTTGAGTTCTTATTGGGTAGCAAATCTCCCCACTAAAAATTATAAATATAGGTCAATTTTTCCGGATAACCCCCATTTAAGGGTAACCCCCAATTTTCGGTATTTTGGGGTTCTTGAGCGCGTTTATCAACCAAATTCGCTGAATAACTAAAAATTATAAATATCGGTCCACTTTTTCTGGCAGGCACCATATAACGGTACACCCAATTTTCAGTATTTTGGGGGTTTTGATCGCATTTTTACACCGAATTGGCTGTTATTTAATACTTAGAGTTCTTATTGAGTACCAAATCTCTCCACTAAAAATTATAAATATAGGTCCATTTTTTTCTGGTAGCCCTCATATAAAGGTACCCCCAATTTTCGGTATTTTGAGGTTGTTGAGAGCGTTTTTCAACCGAATTCGCTATAATTTGGTATTTTGTAGTCGTATATAGTAACTTAGGGGTAATTTAGGGGTAGTCTCCATATAAACCACTTTTTATATGAAAATAGTTAGCTGATTTGTTGCGTGTGTTGGCCCTTAATTAGGCATAACCCCTTATATAATGAAAAGACGAAGTATTCGCTAATTCCTACAGAACGTTGTCAATATTGGTCCCGGTTTGGTATGACACATATAAATTTTCCCTCTAAATTGGAGTATTTTTCAGTATTTTATACACATGTTTCACCATACCACGCGTTAATAATATATGTCAACATTTTGGGGTTTTGAGATTTTAGGGAAACTCGAATTGAAATTGCTGAAATTTCTATTTGGTTTGCAACAATCGACTGGGCCGTTAAGTTCGGCCCGGCCGAACTTTTTTTTTTTTTTTTTTTTTTTTTTTTTTTTTTTTTTTTTTTGACCCCATTTAAACCGAAGTCTATGATTTTTCGTATAGAAAAAATCACACCTCAGCTGATAGGAAACCTATGAATTTGTTTCTATAAAAATATTGGACCCGTATATAAGCGATCCTTAGCAAATTGACTTAAGCTGATATGTGGCCAATGATTTTTTTTCCATAAAAACCAAAAAATAGGAAAAATTGGATCAGATCTGAAATGAAGTCGATGATTCGTACCTCAGCTGAGAGTAAGTCTATGAATTTGTTTCTATAAAAAATTGGACCTCTGCTAAACTGAGGTCTACGAATTTGTATAGAAACACTTTTTCTGAACAAAGGCTTTATATATATATATATATTTTTTTTTTTTTTGTGAGTTTTTGGCTAAATACAAAATCGTTTTCTTCCCTCAGTCAGCGTATTCATCCGACTTGGCCCCGCTTACTTTTTTAACTTTCCAAATTAAAGATTGAAGTGATAAAAGAAGGGGCTTTTGGTTATAAGAAAAAATACTTTTGATAAGTGTTTAGAGGATTGGAAAAAAATACACAGGCATAAGGGGGTTCATTTTTTGAAATTTTTTATAGAAGAGGAGCAGGAGACCTATAGAAGTAAATGTATTTTATTTAAAGAAGGAATTATACTAATAGTCGACCTATAGAAAGTCTTCTCTTAATTAAACCCCTTTTAAATTTATGACATTTTCCATTCAAGTGTTTGCACTTTGCTTGATTAAATAATATTTCTAATAATCAATTATAAAAATTAATTTACTATAACGTCATAACGCTAATTTTAACTAAAACTGCAATTAAATGACTTCGTCAACGTTTAGATTTTGAAGTGTGACTTAAGTTTGTTTTATTTTGTTGTTGCCTTTTTTACCATGGCTGTGACGACGATTGGCAATGAATTTATGACAGATACGTGCAAAAATGTTTTTAATCGCTTTCGTTAAAAAAAATAAATAAATCATGAAAAACTAATTTCGGGTTATCAATATTAGCAATCATAGAAATCCATACAAAATGTAAAACGTGAATCGAAGACAAACAGACGGCATGACAGGTTAGTCAGTCGAACTAAACGAAAAGAAGAAAAAAAATAAAAATTATTTCATATTCGGCGGCAGCATAATTACGATTATACAATATTGCCCGAAATGTATTTTAAATAGGCACACATAGTGAATATTATCGATATGTAGTGCAGTACAGTAGAGTCCAGATAAGTAAAAAACGATCAAATTGAAATACTATTCTATAAGCAATAGTCATGCGGTAGTAAAAAAAGTGCATAACCTCTTTCGGAACTCTTGGATTTCGTCGTTATAATCGATATGTCATTATAGACGAGATTGATAGACGATATGATAGGATAATTTATAAACCTTGTAGTGAAGGAATCCTCTATAACAAGAAAATATCCAATAATGAATTATATGATCATAGTAAAGACCCGATTTAATGCCTTGGTGTTTTTTATTTCACACACAATAGGTTTTTTCAGGACCTCTATAGGTACCTAGGATTTAGGGTTTTTAATAAGAATACCTTCTAAATCTTTGAAACATAATGAAACGTATTTTAATCATAGAGGGTATCCGTTATATCGACGGCTCCGAAAAATAGTATGCAAAGTCTGAAAAGTGAGTTTTTCAGTAGAAACTTTCAAAGTATGGAAGTTTCTTTAAGGGAACCCCCCCCCCCCCTTTCTCGATTTCAATTTTTCAAGATTTTCAATGGGCTGGTAAATGAATACCAATGCTTGTTAAGGTTTGTAACTTGGCACATATATATTTGAAGATTTAAAAAGGAAGAAAAATAATTTACCAAAATTTTTTGTTGTTGTTTTGCTGTTGTTTTTTGGGTTCAAAGAAAAGTCCTTATTTTCGATGGCGGGCATGATAACTCCTCACTGGAACATAGGAATCCGAAAATTCCAACTGTGTTAGAAAGAGGACATGTCTGGCTCTCGTATGAACTAGGATTATTGACTTCGCACAACAATTAACAAAATGGCGGAACTTTGAAAATTTTTTTATGGAAAATCGCCTATTTTTTACCACAAACTAAGTTAAAAAATAAGGAAGATCTTCACCGATTGGCTTTATCCTAGTTCATACGAGAGCTACACACTCCCAGAGAAACGTGTCAAAATTTGAAACCGATTGGATTACTAGTTTTTGAGTTATCGTGCCCGCCATTCGTTTTGAGAAAAACGCGTTTAAAGTTTGAGAAGCCCTTTAGCCGTCACTTGCACACTTGTACATTTTTGCTTATAACTTTGGTTTGGATTGGCCGATGATTACCGAAATTTCAGTGAATTTAAATTAAGGACCGTAGTATCTAAAAACGTGAATAACTTTAAAACATGCTAAGTCGACTTAGCATACTATGGTTCGGAGGTGTCGATATTATCTAAGAATTGAGTTCCCAATCTGTCTTTTTTAAATTGTATTTATATATAGCCCACTGTACACACTATTTTTTAACTAAACCAACTAAACATAGGCACACTCTTTTTCAATTACATTCAAAATAAATACCTAATGAATTCCAATAAACAATTTAATGTTAACGCAATTTACTATTTTCTTTTTTTCGTTAACTTCATACTACCATCTCCCTCAATACCCCCAAAAACTATATATTAAAAAACTAACCGGAATCGTCGTCGTCGTAACCGCTACGTTTTATGAATGTGAAATTGAATTTTATTTACCATTATTTTGGACTGAAGAAATTATTATAAGAAATAAAAAATAATAATAACAAATAAACCAAGGCACAAAGAAAATAGTGAAGAGGTATTAACAATAAATTTAAAATACCAAACAAATTCAATTATTATGGCTAACTGTTTATTTAGTGTTACTAAAATTGTTTTGCGTGGTGGGTCTTTGTAGTTGCATGGTTGGTGGTTTAGTCGCGCCTGCGCACAACATAATTGTGGAACATATTAATAATCAATCGATGTATGCTTACAAATATGAATATGTGTCGTAAATAGTTAATTGAATGCGAGTGAGAAGGGAGGAACAGGTGCTTTCGACATGTTATTTGATAACACTCACAACGGGAGGTATATTTACTATGGAAAACATATTGAAGCTCTACTTTTATTGGAAATCATCTAAAGATCTTGCAATTATATAAGACGTATTTAATAATTTCTATGTATAAAAGGCAGATAGAAGATTCATATATAGAAATATAACATTAGATTTGTTATATACATAAATTCTATAGAAGATATTCAAACAATAAAAGACCTATATAACTTATTCGACCTAAGAAGACAGAAGAGACAGTTCAGTAAAGATCTATTTATTTTTCTACAGAAATAAATCACAGCCCTTACTCAGTAGGGGAGACTGGGGCACCTTCGGCATCGGGGTACCTTCGGCACTTGTTGCAGTCTCCCCTAGGCACCGATTGTTTTTCTTTATAGTTATATTTTATCAATAAAAACAAAAACCTCAGGTCAACTGACATCCATTTTTTCATTTTCTATTAAAAATTGCAGATATCAGTTTGGCTGAAATGTTTCTTCCGAGTTGTTTTTTTTCCTATAAAAATAAATCCCAGAAAAAATCACCATAACAAAACAGACCTTATTTCTCAGCCCCCAGTTTAGCTGAGTTTAGAATTCATTAACCTTAGGTTCAGGGTACAACTGAGCGCAATTTTTGAAATCCAAAATAATTGTACATAGAAAATTATTAAAAAAAATTACAGACCTCAATTCCAACTGAGGTTCATTTTTTCGGATTCCGATTTTTTTCTGTAGAAAAAGTACGCAGATCTCTATAGAAAAAAATCGGACTTAAGCTGGAATTTTTGTAGAACAAAAAATCACCTCAGCTGAACCAGAGGCAGATCACAGTTCTGGATGAGGTCCTATTTCATTCTATAGAAAACATGTCGAAGACTCCTGGTCCGACTTTTTCTATACAAAACAGAATCGAAGACCTCTGGTTCCGCTGAAAAAAAGACCTCTGGTTCACCTCAGCTGAACCAGAGGCGGATCACAGTTCTAGATGAGGTCCTATTTCATTCTATAGAAAACATGTCGAAGACTCCTGGTCCGACTTTTTCTATACAAAAAGAATCGAAGACCTCTGGTTCCGCTGAGATCCATTTTTTACAGAAAAAAATAAACTCCCAGGCCCTAATTCTGCTCAGGTCAGAATTTTTCCAGACCTCTGGATACTTACTTTTTCTGTAGAAAAAAGAGACTGTCTATTTGTTTATATACATTTATTTATTTTATTTTATTTTTTTTTTTTTTTTTTTTTTGATTTGATCCTGAGGTCTGGGAGTTTTTTTATGTAAAAAATAACACCTTAGATGAACCAGAGGTCCCAAATGAGGTCCAACTTTTTTGTATAGAAAAAAAATCGAAAACCCCATTTTTCCTATAGAACAAATTTTTTTCCTATTTTTTCTCAAAATTATAAAACAAAAATTCGCAGACCTCAGTTCCAGCTGAGGTCGGATCTGTTTCATAGAACAAATCGAAGAACTCTGTTTCAGCAGAGGTGCATTATTTATTTATTTAGAAAAAAATCGATGACCTCTGGCACAGCTGAGATCTATTTTTTTTTTTTCTTTTGAAAAAAATTGCAGAATTTAGTTCAGCTGCAGTCAATATGCACAAAACAATATCGATATACCACTTCAGCTGACGTCAATATTGGTCTATAAAAATTCAAAGACATCAGCTGAGGTCCATTTTCGCCAAATTTTTAGCTGAGGTTTGCTCATTAAAATAAAGATTTTAAACTTCAAGTGTCTTTGGGCCTAATCCGTTTTAGACATTCCTTCATCTAGCTGTCTGGCTAGTGAGCACGACAATTCTCGAAAGGGGTAACAAGTTTCATCCTAACTTAGATTAAGTTCGATGGAAAATATCAGTCAGTCCACTTCTTCTGGTACCTCCGACCGACTTTTTGACTTGTCATTCTATAACAAGAGAGAAAAATAACAGAGCGCTCTTCATCTGGAGCCCGATTTTCTTCCATAAAAAAATTATATACCTCAGTTTGGCTGAGGCCCACTTTTTACAGAAAAAATCACAAACATCAGCTCAGGTTAATTTTTTTAAGAAGAAAATTGCAGATCTTAGTTCTCTTGTTTTCTAGAGAAAAAGAAATCACAAACCTCAGTATAGCTGAGGCACAGTCTAAGTCCTCAGTTCAGGTGAGGTCAAATTATTTTTAGAGACAAATACAGACCTTAGAGAACAGTTTATTATTTTGTTCTACCAGAATTGAGATATGTCAGTAAACGAAAGGTGATCCTCAAAACTGAGAATTTTTTCGATAGCAAAAGTCCATCTTCACTAAAATATCGAACCTAAGTATTTGAGTTTTTGTCCCGAAATTATGTATTCAAGGTTTGATTTGGCCTGTTAGATTATCAATCAATGATTTGTCTACATTCTGTTACACTTTTGACAGAAATTGACAATTTGAATAAATGATCAGATCAAGTTACAAGCCCAACGACACGGCTGACATGTGACACTCCTCGTTCCCACATGCTTAGAATTTAAATGACTTACCACGAAGTTTGGTCAATGACATTTCGTGTATTTACAGAAGAAGACTTTCTAGTTAGCACTTACCTGAAAAAAGAAAGAAAAAATTAGAAAATTATTAAAAATGCTTAGGGAAAAAAATTGAAAAAAATAAAAAGTATTGAAAAATGAAAAATTAATATTTATTTTTAGGATCTGATTACGGAATTGGCGGTTATAGTATGGAGGTCTTCTATACATAGCAGACTATTTGTAAGGTGTATGAAGAAGCATTAATATATCCAGGAAAATGCTCTGATGATTCGCTAAATGTGTTGCATGTCTATAAGACCGTTCGATGTCCTGCAGGTCTATTACGAGAGGTTTTATGTCGAAAACCTTACGAATGATTTTCTATGCCATCTTATAAAGATATTCCAAACATTGGTGTACTAAAAATCCTCTTCCCATAAATTAACATCTGAAGACCTTTAGATTATGGGTTCTTATCTAATATATATTTAAGACTTCTATGTATAGAAAACTGTAGAAATATTTATAGAACTAAAATGTCGTTTAGGCCTTCAAAGTCCTTTCATATCCAATGATATCGATGTCAGAGGCTATAAAATTGTGTTGCATTATCAAAATGTAAATATTAACATTACTTCCAATTCCCATCCATCTATTCTACTCCACCTAAAATGTTATCTGTACCCTGGCACAGAAGTGCGAACATTTGTGTCGACTAAACACTACCACAATAATCGCACTTCCAAATTGGCAATTTCATTGTTTACATTCAACAATTAAATTGACAATATTTCGATGTTAATACAAAAGGGTCATACAAGAGGAGCGAAGCGAGTGTCTAACAACTAATGCAAATTTATGTTGTACCGAAAATCAGAAACACACATGTCTAACAACAGCACCATCACCAACAAAATCACAAAACTCCACATAATTTTGTTGTTAAACATTTCATTGAACACCATTAACGTGATGGCGAAGAGGATGGTTAGGTCGTCGTATCAAAGTGCACCGACCACCGACAACAACCGCATATATTAGCTGGTGTACCCGTCATCATCATCAGCAGCAGCAATTGTTGAGTGTTTGTTTGTACACATGTGTGTTGGCAACATGAACATCTAAAACAATAACAGCAACAACAACAACACAAACCAGCAATATCAATATAACATCATCCAATAACATCAATATCATTCAACAAGACAACTACAACCAACAATCGTCGATGGTCTTCAAACGCACCAAACCAAGCCAATAAACCATCCAACCAACCAATCGAACACAGTACGACCAAATAAAATCATGTCTAATTAATGTTGGGAATCCATGTTTTCACATTGTTGTTTTGAGCGCAATCCAAACATATTGTATTTTGTTGATGTATGTATGTACGTATGTTTGTACAGTTTGTTCGCACTATGGCTATTCCAAATAACATCATTGAAACCGACCACAAAGCAATTGATTGTTTTGTACCCAATCATGCTTCGAACATAAACACGGGTAAAACATTTAATAATTGGAGTGATTTGGGTTAGCAAAAAATCTACTGAAATAGGGGGAGGGTAAATCTACTGCAATAAGGGAAGAGTACTTAAAGATAGATACGAATATTTTCCCAAACGATTTTATTTTTAAAAACTGTACCCTAACCATCTTCAATATTTTTTTTCATTTTTAGGCGAATACCCGAAATGCCAATGACCAACTTTGTGGTAAATTTTTTTAAATTCTATGCATGTCTAAACGAAGAGTGTCACATGTCAGTCGTATCGTTAAAGTTGTAACTTGATCCGACCATTTATTCGAATTGTCAATTTCTGGTGTAAAATTTTGTAGACAAGCCACTGATTGATAATTTAACTGGCCAAATCAAATCTTGAATACATAATTATAGGTCCAAAACTCTTAAGATCGATATTTTACTAAAGATAGTTTTTTGCTACAAAAATAATCCCCAGTTTTCGAGACTCAATTTTCGTTTTCTTTAGGAAAAAAAATATACTGAGATCTGTAATTTTTCTCTAAAAAAGAAACTTGACCTCAACCGAAGTAAGGACTGTGATTGTTGTCTATAACAAATGAGTCTCTACAAAATCGAGGTTTGTGTTTTCTTTTCTGTAGAAAAAATTGACTTTAAGTGAACTGGGATTTGCGACGTTTTCCTTATTGTAGAAAATGAACTATCGCTGCACTGATGTTTGTGATATAAGTAGGGTAAATATGGGCAAAACGCAATTAAAAACTTCAGGCATATTACCGCAGTTGTGTGCAGCGTAGAAACGAACCATTAAACATACACAAAATATCGATATTACACGGTTTATGACATGATATGTATCCTTTTTGCTATAGAAAATATCCCCAGTTTTGTAGATTTTATGTCTATGATATAATGCAGAAGACCGTTTTTGCTATAGAAAATAATCCCCAGTTTTGTAGATTTTATTTTCGTTTTTAGGAAAAAAATAATGTACTGAGGTCTGTCATTTTTCTTTAAAAAAAACTTGACCTCAGCCGAAGTAAGAACTGTGGTCTGTTGTATATAACAAGTGGGTCACTACTAAACTGAGATTTGAGTTTTCTTTTCTGTAGAAAAAAACGACTTTAACTGAACTGGTATCTATGATTTTTTCCCATATTAGAAAATGGGCCACCGCTGTACTGATGTTTGTTATGTTATTATAAAAAAAGTGTTATAATACGTCTTAGTTCAGACATGTTACCGCAGATGTATATAGCGAAGACAAGAACAAAAAACCATATACAATTGTCATCCTGTGGTCGATATTTCATGGTTTGTGTCTACGCTATCAACATCAGCACCTCTGTTGGCAACTATCTTAACTTTCATTTAATACGACACCTTTAATTACTTGTTGGTCGCGTTCCCATATTTATTCCATAGAAAAAAATCAAGCCTCAGTTTTCGAGGCTCAATTTCCGCTTTTTAGAGAAAAAATTAACTGTACTGAGATCTGTGATTTTTCACTTAAACTAACTTGACCTCAGCTGAACTAAGGACTGTGATTATTTTGAATTACGAAGTGTGTCTCAGATCATCTGAGGTTTGTGTTGTATTATGACACTTTTTTCTATAGAAAAGTTAGACTTGAATTGAACTGGGATCTGTGATTTTTTCCTATAGTAGATAAGGAATCACCACTGTACTGAGGTTTGTGATATAAGTAGGTTAATATGGTCACGCGTTCCCAAAAAACAATTAAAAAGAGTCATAATACATCTTAGTTCAGGCATATTACCAAAGTTGTGTGTAGCATAGAAACAAACCATTTAACATATACAATTGTTATCCTGTGGCCGATATTACACGGTTTGTGTCTACGATATAATACGACGCATTTAATTTCTTGTTGATCAAGTGCCCCTATTTATCCTACTAATATATTTTCTGTAGAAAAAAATCGACATAAGCTGAATTACAGTCCTCGATTGTTACAATTGAAAAAAATGCTCAGCCGGCTTCTCTATAAAACATAATCCTTTATCGGTATTTTCTATAAAAAAAGCTAATGAATTTATTTTTTATTTAAAAAAAATACTAAGTCGTAGTTCAACAATACTAAGTCGTAGTTTTCCTTAAAATAATACAATCGATTTTGACCTACAGAAAAGAATACACAAATTGTCGGAGCCAGTTTTTTTCTAAAGGAAATATCCGTAGTTATTTGATGTTACTGACTTTTTATGGAAAACAATATTTTATTTATCATGGAACATCGATAATTGTCACCCTGTCGGCATATTCCATGGTTTGTGTCTACGCTATACAAACACACAACAGAGCCCCTTTCGGTAATTATCTAAACTAAAATGTAAACAAAAAAACATTTAATTACTTTTTAATCGCATGCCCATATTTACCCTATTGATATATTTTCTGTAGAAAAAATTGCCTTCAGCTGAATTGAGGACCTCAAATTGTTACTATTGCAAAAAAATTAAGTCTGTTTCCTATAAACTTGTTCTCTATTTGACTTCTTTTATATGGAAATTAAACAAAATTTGCATCCTTTTTATACCCTTTACCCCTTTTATACCCTTCACGAATATTATGTAGCAGTTTTTCTTAAAAATTGCAACAAATGCTAAGCTTTGCGGAGTTGTTTTATTTCTAATGAACAAAATTAGAATTATTTGAAGTCGATTTATTTGTATGACCTTTTAACAAAAATTATTCTTCATTTACCAGATCAACTAATCTGTGATCGACTTACATGGTTCTTGTCTACGCTATACACAACGACTGGCCACCCTGCGGTAATTTTCTAAACTAAGATGCAAAATCTCACATTTAGCATATTTTTGATCGAGTGCCCATATTTACCCTACTGATATATTTTCTATAGAAAAATGCCGACCATAGCAGAATTGAGGTAATAGAATTGTTATTATTGCAAATGTTTTTATTGGATAAAGTCGTAAACAAAATGACTTTCCGTTTTTCTTTTGGAGAAAATACTAAGTCGTGTTTTGGTTCTTAAAAACCCACCAACATTTTTTTGCTACAGAAAATAATACTCTGTAAATTTTTTACTATAGAAAAAATGTTCATCGAAGGCGATTTTTTCCTAAATAAAAATCCATAAAGTAGATTTTTTCTATATATTCTTTTAAAAAAAGAATCAGGATCGATTTTATTCTATATATCAAGCAAACGGCTGTTTTATAGGCTCCCAATTATTACACAAAGAGTTTATTCTATTATAGTAACATGCCTCCTTTAAGAAGTGACGATGTGGAGTAACT
The DNA here is from genome assembly GCF_032173495.1 of Musca vetustissima. Taxonomy (NCBI): domain Eukaryota; kingdom Metazoa; phylum Arthropoda; class Insecta; order Diptera; family Muscidae; genus Musca; species Musca vetustissima. The sequence goes on from NW_026884307.1 coordinate 79,233, forward strand.
TCTATCTATAGATGGGATTTAGAAAATGTTTAGACCTCCACGTTACACATGCATACCGTCTATGGACTGTAGAGAGCTTTATCTTTCATTCCATGTTGAAGTTCTGTCCAATATCAGTTTCTTTAAACCACTTCAAAAATATTTTCATACCATTCAGATGGAATATTAGTTTATAATAATTACTAACATTCGCAATTGCTATTTTTCTCCGGCAGCTTGATGTTGTAAAATAACATTGTTAAAAGTTGGCAATTAGTTAACTTCTTTCTACATTGTTTACATTTTTTGTTGTATTTGTTGTTGTTATGCTCTTTCGATAACAACAAATAATAAACAATTACATCAACATTACTAACCGATCTATTGACTGGCAATCCTTCCGCATACCAACAGCTTCAGTGGTAGTGGAGAGCTGCAGCACCAAAAACAACAACATGATATTGTTGTTGTTTGATATTTTGCAAAAAGCCTTCCAATGAAATTTGAGAGTGAATCAAGCCGAAACCAAATCAAAAAAATCATAACAACAAATTAAAATTGATTTTTTTTAAAAATATATCTACTCCTATGTAAGAGACCTGATTGCGAAATTTTTTTTTTTTTTTTTTTTTTTTTTGTTTGTTTATTTTGGTGGTTCACATATGGTTCACAAATTGAAAGTTTTTTTTTTCGTGTTTGTTTGCTTTCTGGCCAAATCATTTTCAAATGAAATGCATTGATTTGGCACAAATGTTGTTGTGGAGCAGACCACTCCACATTTTTTATTTTTTTGAAAAGTCTCCACTTGCTGTCTGCATTTTTTGTTTTCTTGCCAATATTTGTTTTGCTTTGAAATTCCAATTTTTTTTTAATTATTTTACAAAATTCCCCAAAAAATGTGTGAAGATGAAATTATGCGTTGATTGCTCGTTATCGTTTTAGGAGGTCGTTTGATTCTTTTCAATATTAGTCCAATACTATTAATAAATTGTTTAATATTTGGCAGTTCAGTCGAAGCCATTTTTTATAAAACCTCAGTTAACCACAGATGTACTTTTTTCTATAGAAAAAAAATCGGAGACCTCAGTTCAGCTGAGGTGCATGTTTTTCTATAGAAAACATTTTAGATACCTCTATAAAAAATCATTTCTTAATGACTAAGAAAAAACTTCGAAAGTCAAAAAATCCCTCGGTAGAAAAAATCTTCAGAGACAGACGACTGATATTTTTTTTCAAAAAAAATGTCCTCAGTTACTGAGGCCTGATTCTCAGATTAGAAAACTAATTAGGTCTGATTTTTTTCTATCAATGTTTTCCATCCCATTGTTCATCCGCCGTTATGGCCACACAAAGAAAGCAATAACTTGTGGAAAAATAACACATCTAACTGTTAATTTAAATATGCGGGCATACACACACTCACACACATGTGCGAGTATGTGTGTGCTTGTCTGTGTACAGGTGTGTTGTGTCTGTTATGCTATCGCATTCATTACAAGTTTGTCTTACTTTTGGTTTCTTTCTTTTATGAACATTTTCTTTCTACATTTCTTTGCGTTTTTGTTTTTATTACGCTTTCGTTAATGAAAAACTTTTACTTTCATTTGGAATTTCTTGAAAAAAGAAAATACCAAAAAATGAATGAGAAAAAAGCGAGAAGAGAGTGTTTGAGAGCAAAGAAAAAAGAGAGCTTGCTCTGAGGTAATTCTTACCACATGGTGGTGAATATCGATGGGAAATTTTATGTAATATATAGATTTGTTTACATTTTCCAATAGAAATTTTTTAAATGGAAAATTTAAAAACAAAATTGTTTGAAAAGTCTAAGACCTTGTAATCCGAATAAACTTGATTTTCATTGTGGTAAATGTCATCTAAAAACCAATAAAAATTTTTACGTCTGACCGAAACTGTTTTTTTTTCCTCCAAAGATTTATAATCACATATTTTGACCATAATTTCATATTTGCATTGCCAATAAAATACTGCAAAAATTATAGGTAATTTTTATGCAGTTTTTGTTTCCTGTGTCTGGGGCTGGGTTTTTGTTTCAATAGTGATTTTTTTGTTTGATTGCCGTCTGATGGCCTTTTGGCGTATCGCAAACCGAAAATCATTGTTAAATTCCATCAACAAAATTGTATGGCTTATTGGGCGTCGTTGTAATTGAATTTCGATTTCGGACAGTATTGAAATTTTCTCTTATATACGATTTTTGTTATTGTTGTAATATGTAATTACTTGTTTGCAAATTGCATAATAATCGTATTGAATATTGTAATAAAATTTTTTGAATGATTTCTAGTTTCTTGGCAATAAAAAAATTAAAAAATAATATTAATGGCCATGAATTGTTGTGGGTCATTGAAGAAAATTTCAAGGTGGGTTAAGATGTGAGAACAGAAATAGAACAAGTGGAAAAAGCATTAAGTTCGGCCGGGCCGAACTTTGGATACCCTCCACCATAGGTATACTGACAGGTATTTTAATGAAAATATTGGGAAAACCGATTTATGTAACGCATTATGTACACCAAATACAAATTACAGCAATTTTTTCTTAAAATCTGAAAACCCAAAAAAAATGTGGACTTATACTGATAACGCATGGTAGAGTATACAATCCTCAAACTACTGCACCAATATTGATTACTTAGTGTAGGAATTAGCGAATATTTGGGGTTATCATTATATGAGGGCTATGCCTAATTAACCCACTATTTTAGTTTTGTATCTTAATTCTTTCCTTCAGGAGGTATTATTATATGGGGGAGATGCCTAAATGCTGGCCGATGATTCATAATTCAGGTTCGAGTTTTTTTATCTCGATATCCTTAGAAGGCGGTATGATTACAACGGACTACCCCTACCAAATTACAGCAAATTCGCTTGATAAACGCGCTCAATAACCCAAAAACACCGTTATATATGGGAGCTATGCCTAAACGTGAACCAATATAGCCCATCTTCAAACTTGACCTGCCTGCAGACAACAGATGACTCTATTCAAAATTTTGGCAATCTATCCCCATTCGTTTATACACTAGAGTAATTACAACAGACGGACAGACAGAATATATATACTTTATAGGGCCGGAAACGATGCGATTATTTTGATGAGTTACAAACGGAAAAACAAAATGAATATACCCTCCATACTATGGTGGAGGTGGATTTATCATATAGAAAAGAAGTCCTTAACAATCTGAAATTTTTCCGATATAACAAATTAGACCTCAGTTATTTGAGGAATTTTTTTAGAATAAATCGCGGACATCTGGTCAACTGAGGCAATTTTTTCTATAGTAATTATCATCACAGTTCGGCAGAATGGAATTTTTCTATTTTCTACAGAAAAAATAGGAATTCTTCCTCAGAAAAATTTAGTCTTCGATTTTTTGCTATAGAAAAAATTACTCAGTCACAAGAGCGTTGATTTTTTATGGAAAAACATTTCAGTCACGGAAGATGTTTTCGATTCAAAATCGGTGAGCAAGATTTTTTCAATTAAAAATATCTCAAAAGCTGAGTGCTGGCTTTTTCACATAGAAAAAAAATCTGCAGGAACTGATAACTGACTTTTTTCTAAAGAAAAATTAAAACAATCCTCAGGTAAACTGTGGTCAAGAAAAAAGTGATTCGGGTCTATAAAAATTATATGAAATCTAAGATTTGTTTTCTATAACAAAAATTGCCACAGTTCTGCAGATGTCTATGATTATTTTCTATAGAAAAAAAAAAGAATTGGGATTTAGCAAAAATCACAGACAGATAAATACTCTTATGTTTTTATAAAACCTTTGACCCATTGTGCACCATCAGGTCATTCCTTTTCATCAACATTGCTTTTGTCAACAAAAACGTTTGTTGTCGTCTTATTGTTTTTGTTTTAACTTTGTTTGGTGTTAATAATTTCCATTAAAAAAACTTCAGCATTCCAAACAGGTGATGATAACGATGGTGGGAAAGAAGTTCAGATCACGTTGCGGTTGATGACGTCGATTGTAGATTGAAGTTTTTGTTTTCGTTTTTATGTTGACGTCTTCCTATACCCATTTCTAAATACGCTGTGACGTGACTATTTATTTTCGATTTTTCTTTCTTTCTTTTGAATTTTTAAATACTCCACACATGCAGGTGCTGTGCTGTGTGGCTGTGGCAATGATTCAGCAAAACTTTGTACCACACGACGAAGTCAACGTTTTTTTTTCTGTTTACAGTTAAAGCTTCCAAAACGGCAGCTTGCAGCACAAACTCCGCAAACAAACTGAAAACAAATGTTACAGCTGCCGCACACACACACACAACCAAACTCTCCGACACACCAATCTAGCGATAGTGACGCGCGTGCCACAAATTACCGCAATGTTATTGCACTCGCCACCACCAAAACAGTTAATGCTCTTAACCGCTCTTTTTTTTTCGAAGCGTACGTGCAGCCAAAAACAAGCAAGAAGTAAAAAAGATTTTCCCGTCGAAGTAAGAAAAAAAAATAAACAGACAGCCAACTACAGCTATTAGATTTGATAAGTTTTACGTTTTCTTCGTTTCGTTTAGGTTCGTTGTTGTTGTAATTTTTGTTTCTTGACATGCCATAAACTTGTGAAGTATATGAGAGATTGGCTTTCGGAGACAACGACAGCATATCAGGAAATGTAAACAGTCGGAGCTAGTCAAAGCAATTGTTCGATAAAAGACAAGGACGGACTTTTTCTTAAAAAATACAATTTTTCTATATAAAAAAGAAGACAGATCAGTTTTTTTTCTGTAGAACAAATTTTGAGACCTCATTACAGCTAGAGTGTATTTTTTATAGAAAAAATTTCAAAGACTTCAAATCACTTGCTGCTCAGTTCATCAGCTGAGATCCAATTTTTTTTTCAGTAGAAACAATTCTGGAGACCTTAGTTCACACCTAAGGTCAAATAGGAAAAAAAATCGTAAGGCCTCATATCGGTCTGAATTTTCTAGAGAAAAAAATATATAGAAAAAAATCGAGGTGTTCGAATTTTTTCTCACGGCTTTGGTCGATTTTTTTTATTTTTATTTATTTATTTATTTATTTTTTTTTTTTGTAGAATACAATTCGAAAACATCGGTTCAAGGAAAAAATTCACTTCTCTAAAAATTTGCAGTTCAACTCATGGGCATTTTTTTCTATAAAAAAATCGGGGGCATAGTTCTGCCTTCATTTTTTCTACAACAAAAATTTGACAACTTTTGGGTGAACATTTTGACATTTAAAACACTTCTTTCTCATTGAGACCTCAGCCGTGAACTGATGCCTACCTATTTTTATTTTTCTATTAAAAAATTGACCTCATCTGAGGAATGAGGTTTACCGAAGTTTTTCTATAGAAAAATGTTAACCCCAGCTGTGAACTGAGGTCCACCGGATTTTTTTCTGTTAAAAAAAAATTACCTCAGCTGTGGACTGAGGTCTACCTATTTTTTTTTTCTATAGAAATAAATTGACCTCAGCTGTGGACTGAGGTCTACCTATTTTTTTTTTTCTATAGAAACAATTTTTTTCTGGTCTCAGTAACATAGGATTTTTTTTCTAAGAACAAAATCAGGTCTCAATGATGAAGAAGATTTTTAGGTGTCAACATTTTGTCCCAAAATATGCAAATATTTTTTTTAGTGGAAAAAATGAAGACGTAAAAAAATATCCCTCAGAGATGAACTCCAATTTTTTAGAAATGTGAATATTTTCTGTGGACTTAGGTCTTCTAATGGTATTCTACAAAAAAATCGACCACGGCTGTGAGAAAATAATTCGAAGACCTCTATTTTTTCTTGATAATTCAGTCCTTATATCCGTTTTTTTTTTCCTATAGAAATAATTGGGCCCTCAGCTGTGAACTCAGGTCTCTCGAAAAGAATTTATCCACAATTTATCATTTCAATTCGTTTCTATAGGAAACAGTCGTGGACCTCAATTGACGTGAGGCTATTTTATTCTATAGAAACCCCATTTAACAGAGGGTCAAAGAAAATTATTTTTTTTTCTTATAGAAAATACCAGAATTCAGTTTACTAAAAACTTTCTCTATAGAAAACCCCTGACCTCAGTACATTGAGGATTTTTTCTACAGAAAAACATTAAAGATCTTTGCTCAGCGTTGAGGCAATCAATTCAGGCAATTTTTGTGTCTTCAGAAAATAAATCAGAGATCTCAGAAAAAAAAATAAATAATCTTAGACCTCGTACATCTAAGCAATTTTTCTATAGAAAAGCTTTGATTTCAGTTTCAGTAAAGGAAAAACGAAAGAAATCGATCTTCAGTGACTTTTCTCATCATTACCAAATAATACCTCACGATTTCGAATTTTCTATTTTAAGCCACAAATATTTAATATTATTAATATAGCCTAGCTCTTTTTCTTTCAGGCTCTTGGTATTTTTAGAAGCTATCACTTAGCAAAAAAACAAACAGACAACAACAATGAAAGTATTTGCAAAATGAAAAAAGAAAAAAAAACACTTTCACCTTTTATGCGCTAATGTTCAGGCAGTTAACAAATTTGTTAAGAAAAAAAATATTTAAAAAAATATATAATAACTAATACAACAACAAACATTTAAAATAAAATGCTGTAAGAAGTCTGGCAAACATAACTGAAAACCATAAACTTTTATGACATAAATATGCAGATGGTGCACGAAGACCTTGCTGTGATGATGATGACATCGTCTTGGTAGGGTCTCTTCAAATGACAAAAAAATATCCACACAAAAAAAAAACAAAACAGTTTCCATTTGGGTTACAAATACAAAACTGTAAAATTTAAGGGGTTATATAATCTAACAGTTCTTTGACAGTTATGTCATAAAGTTCCACAGATCAAAGTGGTTAATTATGGATGCTTTGTTTTTATTCATTAGGAAATCATTTATTGATATTTGATACAAAAAAAAGTTTGATGGTCTTCATGGAAATTTAATGCCAAGGCGGAATAAATTAATTAAAAATTAAATTAAAAAAATACCAAGAGAAGCGATTTGAAGGCTCATCATAGACAACAAATGGGTGGATTTTTAGAGGGTCCTCCTTGTAAATGGTCCTCAAAGACCCCAAAAATGTGGAATTTTTAAGGATATGTGAAGGCTTTTCAAATACCACAAAGGATTTGTGAACGCTCCTCATGGACGACAAAGAATAGCTCCTTATTGACCACGAAGACGTGGATTTTTAGAGGCTCCTCATAGATCACAAAGGCGTTAATTTTTAAATGAATTTTCAGAGGCTCCTCATACTCCAAAAAGGCATGGATTTTTAAATGAATTTTTAGAGGCTCCTCATAGACCACAAAGGCGTGGATTTTTAAATGATTTTTAGAGGCTCCTCATAGACCACAAAGGCGTGGATTTTTAAATGATTTTTTAGAGGCTCCTCATAGACCACTAAGGCGTAGATTTTTAAAGGATTTTTAGAGGCTCCTCATAGACCACTAAGGCGTAGATTTTTAAAGGATTTTTAGAGGCTCCTCATAGACCACTAAGGCGTAGATTTTTAAAGGATTTTTAGAGGCTCCTCATAGAATTTGTATTTTGTTTTTGCAAAATAGTCAGGCTTAATCCCAGTTTGTTGTTTTTATAAAAACAACTAGATGTATGACATTGTCCGCCGAGGGGTAAGGCAGGGAAGACTATAGTTTCGGAGGCAGTTCCCTTAGTTTTTTTTTTTTTTTTGGATTTTTATTAATAGCTTCTTTTTTACAAGGCTCGTTATACGACATAGACCACTAAGGCGTAGATTTTTAAAGGATTTTTAGAGGCTCCTCATAGACCACTAAGGCGTAGATTTTTAAAGGAATATTTTTTCAGGGAGCTACATAAGGCGTGGATTTTTAAAGGAATTTTTTCGGGTAGCTACATAAGGCGTAGATTTTTAAAGGATAAGGCTCCTCACCACTAAGGCGTGCATTTTTAAAGGATTTTAAAGGCTTCTCATAGGTCACAAAGGCGTGGATTTTTAAATTAATTTTTAGAGGCTCCTCATAGACCACAAAGGCGTGGATTTTTAAAAGATTTTTAGAGACTCCTCATAGACCACAAACGCATATATTTTTGAAGGATTTTTAGAGGCGTGGATTTTTAAAGGCCCCTCATAGACCACAAAGGTGTGGATTTTTAAAAGATTTTTAGAGACTCCTCATAGACCACAAAGGTGTGGATTTTTAAACGATTTTTAGAGACTCTTCATAGACCACAAAGGCATATTTTTTTGAAGGATTTTTAGAGGCACCTCATAGATTACAAAGGCGTGGGTTTTTAAAGTCTCCTCATAGACCACAAAGGTGTAGATTTTTAGAACTTTTAAAGCCTTATCATGGTTTTAAAGGTTTTTAGAGGCTTCTCGTTTACAACAAAATTGTGGATGTTGATAATATTCCCCTTGGACTCGATGACTGTCTGGTTATTCGTCTTCGAGAGCTTTCAGCTATGATTCCGGCACAGACGGATAAATAATGATCCCTGTAGAATCTACACCTACAGGGATCAATATTTATCCGTCTGTGCCGGAATCATAGCTGAAAGCTCTCGAGCATTTTTTAAGGCTACTATAAGCCCCAAATGTGTGAACATAAAGAGTTTGTAAATTTTTTTTGAATCCTACGTTGAGATCACAAAATCGAGAAGTTTTAAAGCTTTTGTTGGTCCCGAGGGCCTGACGGTTTCAAGAAGTCTTAAACAAATTTTAAAATTGAAAAAAATTTTATTCAAAAAAAAAAAAAAATATTTTTTGTTGTTGAGAGGAGGGATTTTTTGTACCAGGACAACAATTTGTTTTTTATTGGAAAAAGTCTTTGTCAAGGTATAGTTTTTGTCATGCCTATAAAAACCCTTGTGCCAGGGGACAGCTTCGTTTCTTCCTTTGAATTTCAAAAAATTCCTTTCTTCGTAAAAAAAAATTATAACAGGAAAAACATTTTTTCTACGGGAAAAACGTCTTTGTCAAGGACGTAATCGTTTGGACGATTTATTATTAGAAAAAAAATACATCTATACTATAGGACAGATATGTTTCAATAGAGTCCTTGAGTTCCACAAAAAAGGCTTGTCCATTTGTCAGATAATAATTTTGTTTAATAGCTTTCTAGACAGGAATAATGTCCTATAAAAAATACTATTGTGATTAAGGGACAATTTGTTTATTCAGATTTATTTTTATTAAAAATAGTAATGTGCCGAAGGAGAAAATCTTCTATAGACCAGAGAACAACATATTTTCCCCATAAAAAATACTTCTTTCTTTCCATGATTTGTATTTCAAAAAAAATCATATCGAATATGTAAATACAAACTTACGCATATTTCCAAATATGTGATTTTTTTACTTTGCTTACCTAAAAGAAAAAAAATAAAAGATTTTATTAATTTATGTTAATAGACATGTGTTTTATTTTTAGTTTTAAAATTTTATAATTCATTCATAATAAATCGTCCTACGTCAAACACGTGTAAGATAGGCATAAAAATTATGCTAATATTTTTATTATTATTTTTATGTTAACAATAAAAACAAAAAAAAAAACAATTTTTAATTTCCCATTTTACATTCATTGAAATTTAACAAAAGAAGACAAATTTTGTTGTGAATCAACCTATTGTAAGTACAACTCAAAAAAATTATAACTTGCACCTGCCCTAACCTTTAGTATGTGGTGGTACTTCTTTTTCCTTAAAATACTATTTAAAAGTCATGTTTGTATTGATTTTTTTATGGTGCTCTGTGGTCTTGCTGACCCAATTTCAAATTTAATAACAAGCAGCACCTATCAAGCGTAAATATATACATACATACATACAGAAACATACACACACACACACTCTGAGGTAAAAGAGAGTGGAACCTGCTGCCACAAGAGATTACCAATAAAAAAAACTGACCGTGCGATCATAAACTGGTTTCAATCCAAAACAAAAAAAAACAAATCATTTACCTTACAAATATTTAAAAATTGGCCCAAAAATGTGTTCAGTCTCATCGTAGCCCTCAGGTATGTTTTTAAGGCCCATCATAATTTTTCACAACAACAACAGCAACAATACAAAGAAATTTGGTCACAATACCCTGATGATGATGTTTGTTGTTGAAGATCGTAATTTTTTTTTTAAACGAAAATATCGAAAATATCGTAACACAAGCCATAGTGGTGCCATCACCAAACCCCTTGGCCAGCCTAGTTGGCAGACTGGCTAAACTGTTCGATTTACTATAAAAATATGTAACATTTTACATTTGCCCCAGTCGTTAAGCTCTTTGGTTTTTTGTTGATTTTGTGTGACAACTTGGATGAGAAACCTGTGCGGCATGTTCCATATCCCAGTTGGTTGCGCAAGCCCCACGTAACACCAGAGCCAGTGCCCGGGTGTGTGTTTTTTTGGTGTTGTTGTGATTTTCGGGTTTGCCAAGAAAAAATATCTTCCTATTTTTCTGTGTTTATGGAATGTCTTCTGGTGGTCTACCACAAAAATTGGTTATTTTATTAACCACTTTTTTAAGGTGTTGTTCGATTTGCATTACAATGTTTTGGCTTGTTTTTTTGGCAGGTCTATTTTGTTGCAGTAACAACAACAGAAAAAAGGTCATCATCATTTCAATATTTTTTCTTCTTCTTTACATTGGCCCAAATTTTTTTGCGATGCCTATTGCAAAATTTGATAAGTGCATTCCCTTTTGTTATGCCCAGCAACATTTATGCTAATTAACAACAATTCGAACAGATAGGTATTAAAATCTGATATTATATAGGTAATAATGACGATATAGGTAATAATGACGATTGTTGCTGTTTTGGCATGTGATCTACATAAGTAGGCCTATTAGTTGTAATCCAAAAATATCTGATTAATTTGCATGAATTTAATTTGATCTGATTTTTTTCAATCTGACCCACATTTTATGCCAACATTGTGACATTAATCAATTGCGAAAGAAATATGTAATTAGGTAAATTACGTAGGTCGTATACGTGTTGACAATTGTAATACGCACCACTGCACAACCAATAAAATTTATAGAAAAATATAAGGGAGCTACACTTCGGGAGCCCTAATAAAGATTTTTTATAAATGACGTCTAAAGTTTTGATTTATACTCAATCATAGAGGAGCCAAATCCTTCTGTCCAAAAAGATATCGAAAAGAAATGAAAACTAAAACAAGTGAAAAAGCGTTAAGTTCGGCCAGGCCGAACTTTAGATACCCTCCACCTTAGATATACTGGCAGGTTCTTGAAATGAAAATATAGGAAACATACCAAAAAATGGACCTATACCGACATTTCTTCAAACCGATTATGTAAACAATAATTTTTAATAGAAAATTATACCCTCAGCCTTATGGCTAATTAGTGTGTATACCCTTTGACACGGTGAAAATGTGCCTCATCGAAATATTGGTTCTAGACGCCATGTTTCTTTGGACCAAATCCGATTCAGAAAAATTTGATTTCATCCCATCTTATTATGTCTTCCAAACTGAGTTCAAGTCCGAATTTGGGTAATATCGGTCCATGCCTTCTGGTACCTCCCACACAGGGGCTACGGCTAAGCCTAAATACGGGCTATAGTTCACATATAGTTCATTATCGAACCATACGTTCTAGTTTTTTATATCGATATCCTTCGCAGGTGAAATGATTACAACAGAGTGATGGAACCAAATATAAAAATGGGGTTATATGGGGACTACGCCTAAAAGGGGTTGACTATTAATAATTTTTGGTAGGGAGATTTGTTTCCATATACGGCTACAAAATACCAAATTTCATTGATTTCGGTTGAAAAACGCGCTCAAGAACCTCAAAATGCCGAAATTTGGGGGTACTTTTATATGAGGGCTACCAGAAAAAATTGACTTATATTTATAATTTTTAGTGAAGATATATACCGAAAATTGGGGGTACCCTTATATGGGGGGCTACCAGAAAAAATGGACCTATATTCATAATTTTTTGTGGGGTGACTTGGAACCTATTAAGAACTCAAAGTACTAAATTACAGCCAATTCGGTGAAAAAATACGACCAAAACCCCCAAAATACTGAAAATTAGGAGGTACCGTTACTTGACCTGCCTGCAGACAAAAGACAACCCTATGCAAAATTTCAGCACCCTATCTCAATTCCTTCGGAAGATAGCGTGATTACAACAGACGGACGGACATGGCTAGATCGTCTTAGAATTTTACCCTGATCAAGAATATATATACTTTATAGGGTCGGAAATGAATATTTCGGTGAGTTACAAACGGAATGACAAAATTAATATACCCTTCATACTATGGTGGAGGGTATAATTAGAAACACCGAGGGTCGTATAAGTGTTGACAACTGTAATACGCACTAATATACGTTGAATACAATTTAGAAATTTTACGACCGGATTTTCTTATTTTGGAATAATTTTATTAAAATGCTTTTTGTTCCTATAGGAAAAAATACTTTGTTGCCAGAGGAAAATTTAGTTATAGTATAGTTTTTTTATAAATGAGGTCTTAAGTTTTGCTATATAATGGTTTGAAAGATGACTCAGACTCGGTAAAGTAATAGAGTCATGTAATTTACATACATAAGTAGACCTATTAATTGTAATGAAAATATCTGATTAATTTGCATAAATTGAATTCGAATCTGACCCACATTTCATGCCAAAATTGTGACACGAACTATATTGGAATAAAATTGCATCGTATAAGTATTGACAATTGTTATACGCCACAATGTATAATGTGATTAAAAAAACTCTTAGAGTAGATTTTCTATAAATAAGGTCTCAAGAAATCATAGAAATCATTTCCCTCTTCCACAAAAAGTCACCGTAGAGAAATTGGAAAAATTAAATTAGGAACACAGCAGGTCGTTTAAGTATTGACAACTGTAATACGCACTATTGTCCGACAAATATAAATTCTCATTTTTTAGGATCGACTTTTCTTTTTCAATAGAAAAAATGGCTGAATGCTAGATGACAGCTTTTTTCTGCGCCACGAATAAAAATTAAATTAGTTTACAGTTGATAAAATCTAGAGTTCTATACATAAAAAGAGCCCTAGGTTTTTTTGTAATGAGGTCTACACTTATTCACAGTTAGCACTTTTACTTCTCCCAAGAACACACCGTACTAAATTGTACAAATATTAGGACAGACTTTTATTATTGTATAGAAAAAAACAACACTCATTCAGAACACTTTTTCTCTTCCCAAGAAGACATCTAGACTAAAATGAAAAAATATTGTAAGCAACACATAAGGTCGTATACGTGTTGACAACTGTAATACGCACTATTGGCCGACTAATTAAAGTTCACACATTTTAGGATAGATTTTCGGGATATACATTAATTTCCTGGCTGCAGACTTAGAGTAGATTCTTTTTTTAAATTAGGTATCAAGTTTTGAAGTATACTCAGTCACAGAGAATACATATTCCTCTGCCCAAAAAGAAAATAAATGAAACCTAGTATAGTTTTTTTTTTAATTTTTGTTTTACACTCACATAGGAATCATTTTCCTCTTCCCAAAAAGTCACCGTGGAGAAATTGGAAAAATTAAATTAGGAACACAGCAGGTCGTATAAGTATTGACAACTGCAATACGCACTATTGTCCGACAAATACAAATTCTAATACAAATTCGACAAATACAAGGCCTAATAATGAAAATGTCAAACTTTTGTATAAAAATATATTTCTTATTTTTTCTAAAAGTATTCTCTATGAGGTCGCATAAGTGTTCACAACTGTAATACGCACTATTGACGGACTACTTAAAATGCAAACATTTATGACAGATTTTTTCTTCAAGCTGAAAAAAAAAAATTCTCTGTGCCATGGGACGACATTTTCATTTATTACATGGTTACAGACATTTTCTATAAAGAAAAAAATACTTCTCTGCCAAAATACAGATTTTTTTTCTTTAGAAAAAATGTCTTCGATGTCTAAAATTTATTATAAAAAAATGGGTTTCTTCTTCTCAAAGTATTCCCATAGTATGATTTGCATACAAGAAGCATTTTTCGCAGTCTGATTTTTATGATTTTAACGCCTCGTCCGCATATACTTTCGACAAAAATAGTTCTCCATCTGGAGGAATAAAAATAAGTAATTGGTTGGCAAGTCAGAGATGTACGCTTGTTGACTCATAAATTCCACGTTTCAGAGCAGATAGCGAATTTTAAAAAAAAATGTCCCTTTTTTGACACACATTAACCCACATTTTTTATGAGAGATTTTTTGTAATTTTAAATATGTGTATTTTTCTGTATATGTGTAAGTACAATGGCATTAATCATTTAATTACGGAATTCTTATAAAGGTCGTATAACTATTGACAACTGTAATACGCACCAATGTACGTCGATTAGATGTTAAAGATTAAACATCAAAAGATCTTTAGAAGAATAAAAATTTCAGTGAAACAACTGTCTCTGCGACCGATGCCTACAAATCGGATGTTCTTGAGGTATCCACAGATAAAGTCAGAGGTGTTGGAAATTTCCCAAATTAGTACTCAAATTAATTTCCTAATCGAGAAATGTTTTCAAAACCTCCCACATTCCTATTGCCAATTTTGTTTCCTCCATAGAGGAATCAATATTTATGTCCTTGTGATTTTTTCATTAGAAATGTGTACTCTAACATCTCACTTATGTTTTGAATTGAATCTTAGTTAGCTTTCAATTTGGTTTCAAAAATTCAGACCTTAAATTTAAAAAAAAAAATCTGTGTTCATAGCCACGAAAAGAATTCAATGGTACGTATAAGTTACGCCACAACTCATACGTCACCAGCTATATAATTTTTATATTCCCCAAAAAATTAAATTCAGATATATATTTTTCAACAGGTATATTTGAGTTCTTTATTATAAAATTCATAGCTGGTGATGCATGAGTTGTGGCATAACTTATACGTACCTTTGAATTTTTAATTGAAATTTTAAACTAACAGCAGACAGACCTTCTGTAGTCTAAAGTATATTGATAAATATGTAGCTGGTGGCGTATGAGTTGTGACATAACTTATACGTATCTTTGAATTAATCTGTCGGTTAGAGATTTTATTTAAATCTATAGTCCGCATTGAAAACTTATAACGCCTCTAAAAATCAAATCATAACGTATACGTACCTTTGAATTAATCTGTCAGTTATAGAGATTTTATTTAAATCTAAAGTCCGCATTGGAAACTTATAACGCCTCTAAAAATCAATTTAAAATATAGGATCATAGTTTTAAGAAAAAAATCCTCAAATGAAAACTTTTTCCAATGCATCATTTCGTAATATTCTTCTATAAATATACCTGATGATCCTAGTTTAAGAGGCCTATTGTATGAGAAAACATATTTATCAGCTATGACAGAATATGCCCAAAGATTCAAAAAATTGGTTCTTTTGTGATACTATGGTGTTACCTTCAAAAATTTGGCGTTTTAGTATTCTCTATAAATATTTAGGTGACCAACCTATAAAAAGACATATTGATCTTCTATAAGAAGTCCTTCTTGATTTTATAATAAACTATTTTAAAATGCTCGATGCCAAGGCTATATATACTTCTATTGGCAGTGCGGATTTTATTTTCTATATTAAAAATAAATATTGGACATCATCTTTCCATGTGATTATAACTAGGGAATTTCTGTCTGCACTTCGATACGAACGTCAGATACTCGAACAATTTAATTTGAATTATTCCGCAGGTTTCTACAGGTAAATTTTTGATATACGATAATCAATTTCAGTTCATTTATTTACAAAAATATAATTTTTATTTTCAAATATTATGGCAAATAATTTAGACCACTTGGTTTGTGCACGCAGATATTCACACACATCGGAGTGTGTGTCAAATTATTTTGGCGAACGTTAAAA
Source organism: Musca vetustissima (assembly GCF_032173495.1). Classification (NCBI taxonomy): domain Eukaryota; kingdom Metazoa; phylum Arthropoda; class Insecta; order Diptera; family Muscidae; genus Musca; species Musca vetustissima. Next base: position 95,101 of record NW_026884307.1, read on the forward strand.
TCTGATTAACATTAACATGACACTTAAATTGGCGTTTCACTTTTGATTTCTGTAATGCAAATTGGGAACAACAGACACAGGCAGGTTGGTATCATCAATCCAGCCAAAATTGAAAAAAATAAAAACAAAATCATAAAAAAGTCCCGCCAAGCAACCACCATTATTTTTTCATTATGCACAAACAATCGGTGCCAATACAAAGAAGCGTAGACAACAACATCGATATTGGGAAATATCTGGGCTTTGGCATGTGAAGAATATTTCGTAAAGGCTGATTTTTTCTTCGGTATTTGGTAGTTAATCCAATTCACAGTTAAGTGTTAATGCGTAGTAAATTACAACAACGAAAACGAAAATTTAGTAACAAAAAATAAAGAAAAACAATAACAAAGGAGTTTTGTTTGTTTGTTTTTTTTTTTCTACAAAATACAAAAGAAGATCTTATGACAAGATTTAGGCCTACACAGAGAGCCAAAGCGAACGAGGGACAGATGCCCGAAAAATGATAAAAGACAAAAACAAGACAGGTCATTCATTGATAATCAAACAACATCGATTGAATACCAAAGACAGCAAAGAAAAACATCACATCTATATCAACATCAGGGTATCGATTACAAACATTTTAAAAACAAAATCCGACAACCTGCGAACATGACACAATGTTGGCAAATAACGTTTTTCAATGTTAAGAAATGTAACGGGCATGTGTGGTCACAACAGCCGACACACCTCTAACTCCCCACTGCTACACCTTCTTCCCTCCATAACTCTCTCTACCTCCCCTTCCCTAGCTCTTCGTCTCTTTGACTACAACTTTGAAGATGAGCACGAATCGATGAATTCATTGAAGCGGCAATTCATATCAATAAAATTTTATTTTTCAAAAAAAAAACGAGAAAAAAGGTCAACCGAAAATCAACAACAAAAATTCGGTTCAAGTAGAAACCCGAAAATGCCAATCATTGTTTAAAAAAAGTGAAATTTAAAATTGTTAAACACACAAAATTTAGAGTTATAAACAAACAAACACAAAGACGGGCACTTATACACAGATACGTATTCACATACATGGTAACACAATAAACAAAGGCATTATCAAGAAGATGCAGTTAATTCCGAGCCATTAAAAGAATGGCCGACTGTCCGCCTGATTGGCTCTGACTGTCTCTGTGGGAAATTAAAGAAACGCGTGGCACTTAACCAGGTTTTAGTTCAACAAGATTTACAACACATACCAACAAACAAAAACAGGTTAATTTTGTTATGGTTTGCATTTTAGTTTTTAGGGTTTGACCCTGTAATTCTCATGACAGTTCCTGAATGTCAATAGCAATTCAAAGCATTAACATAAAACTTAAATCAGTTGAATGGAAACCTTTGTATTTAGAGAAAAATCTTAATTATCTATGTTCAATACCGTAAGGTATGGAAATTTCCGGCCTAACGAGCACCAACGGAATTTTCCTAATGAAGACAACAAATTGAGACAGAAAATCGATGCCTTTAGACTTTATTCCTTTAACAGACTACATAATATACCTTGCCAATAAGGAGACCAGAAGGTATTCTGATGATCTTTCAGAATACCTTCTGGAAACTGAATGGTTGTCTTATAAAAGACAAAAGTATTCTCTTGTCCAAAAGGTCTTCTCATAGAAGGCCAATGGATTTTCTCATAAAAACGCACATGGTCTTTGGTTTTCGTTGAAGACCAAGAGGTCTCTTTCTAAAATACCAAATTTACTGTCGTATAGGACCAAGGATCTTCTCACAAAGACCTGAGGTTCTTCTTGTAGAATACCCAATGTTCTTATCATAGAAGACCAAATGGTCTTGTCCTAAGCAGACTTAAGGTTTTTGTTGTCCTAGAAATTCCAAGTATCTTCTCATAGAGGGCATACAAATTTATAGATGATCTTCTCACTGCAGGCCTAAGGGTATTCTCTTACACGACCAAAGGGCCTTCTCGTAGAAAACGCAAATTAAAGACCTAAGAATCTTCTAATAGAATATCAAAATGTTTTCTCATACCAAAATTTCATCTTAAAGATCACAATGTCTTCTCATATAAGGTGTTTCAATTCGATGCAGTGTTCGATATATTGTTCACCCCTTCAGTAGCATACCAATTATTCACATTAATTGGCCACTCTATTGAGTTAATGGGGGAATTTTCTCTGCACTTTTTCTAGGAGTCAGATTCGTCTGGCCCGGATTGTAGGAGAGAGTATCCGCTCTTTCCTATGCTCTCTCCTAGAAGTCACATTCGATAAGTTCGGATGCAGAGAGTACTTTCCAGTGCTGCGATCGTCGAGGTTGATCTCGACTTTGTTTTCGCTACTTTGCTCACCGCGACTTCGCTTGCTTTTTATTCGTTGAACCGTACAATAATCGATTTTTCCGGTATCACGTCAACAGAAGACCAAAAGATGATTTTATTGAACATCAAATATATCTTCTTACATAGGGCCTCTTATAGACAACTAAAATTCTCTTACAAGAACGAAAAATTAAAGACCTAAGAATCTTCTAATAGAAAATCAAAATGTTTTCTCATACCAAAATTTCATCTTAAAGATCACAATGTCTTCTCATAGGAGGTTTTTCAGTTCGATATATTGTTCACCACTTCCGTAGCATACCAATTATTCACATTAATTGGCCACTCAATTGAGTTAATGGGGGAATCTTCTCTGTACTTTTTCTAGGAGTCAGATTCGTCTGGCCCGGATTGTAGAAGAGAGTATACACTCATTCCTATGCTCTCTCCTAGAAGTCACATTCGATAAGTTCGGATGCAGAGAGGACTTTCCAGTGCTGCGATCGTCGAGGTTGATCTCGACTTTGTTTTCGCTACTTTGCTCACCGCGACTTCGCTTGCTTTTTATTCGTTGAACCGTACAATAATCGATTTTTCCGGTATCACGTCAACAGAAGACCAAAAGATGATTTTATTGGACATCAAATATATCTTCTTACATAGGGCCTCTTATAGACAACTAAAATATCTTCTAGAGGACAGTATAGAAATGAAGAGGTAGCATTTCAAATGACTTTCTTTTCGAAATACCTAAAATGGAATCAGATGTGTTATTGGTCGGACTTCCAGCTGAATTTTATTTTCCTGTGAGATCCGTTTTTCCATTGCCGATCTACAAAAAAATTGCCCGGTGCCAAGGATCCCATTAACATGTATTTGTGTGGTATCCGCATTTCATTATGTTCAGTAAGCCTTGACTTGTCGATAAGACAGAGGTCACATATACGAGCTAAAATAAAATCGGATTTCCTGAACACGATTTGCTCTAAGTCGGTTCGGGCACTTTACTTTTTTGGGGATGCAAGTGATGCTCTGTTTGAGAATTTTATTTTCCATTACTTCTGTCCGATTTCTGTCTAGGCCGATCATAAAGCCATCTGCGTAACGACATTCTTCAAACATGAACTTTCCGAATCGCCCCTATTGGTAATCCTCATTGTTCTGCATATATCCCGGCAGTACATACTTTGGACTTGAGGAAAATTGAAACTCAGGTGGTCTTGTACTAAATAGAATCGTATAAAATAGAATCGTATATTTTGACCACAGTTGACACTACGTCGTTTCAGACACTTTGATCTTGCTCGAACCTTCAGCTGAAGGATTTATTAAGGCATATTAGATGTGTGCGAATTTTGTTTCCAAGTTCTCCAAAAAAATGTGAATCTTTTCTTTAAATCGGTCATCAAGGCATCTATGTAACATTTCAAAAAGAAAACGCCAACTGACGTAGTCCTCATTGTGGTGGATATGCACCGACAACACATATTTTTGATATTTGAAAAAATGTTACTTCTTACAAGTCTTGTAAATTGTTTTCCGCTCGAAATTAGTGGTAAGAACGAGGTCTCTAAAATAAAATTGGATTTCTTAACGACGATTTGTTTTTAAAATTTGTTATTAGTAGGGGATCTCTAGCTAAAGGACTTATTATGGCCTGTTATACGGACTGAAACATTGTTTTCCTTTACGTCAAAAAAGCGAGATACTGATTTTATATTGTCCGTCTGCTTAACAACATTTCTCAGAAACCAGTCATAGCCCACAGTTTCTGTAGACAAGACTTAGTTCTTCTTCGGACGGCTCAGATGAAGAACACAGCTAAAAGTTTAATACAACCACATGTTATAACCATCAAATTATACGGAGTTCTTTCTTTTCCACAAAGCTGATAGAATTTCCTCGACCTTTAAAGTGAATTCATCGGCATCAATTTCCTCTGCACTCCGGCTCGAAGGACCATTGTAAACGGGTATCTATATAGCATGGATATTCTCCATGGAATGGAAGCACTTTTCTCTTCTTTGTGCATTTACACACTATTTTATTAATATTAATCTCACATGTGGCAAGCAAACTCTCAAATTACTCCCCGTAATCTCACCCAAACATACCACATGTGGCAATAGTAAACTCCTATATTATTTCTGAATACAAACATTCAACAAGACAAATCTCTTATCCTCAGTGGACTAAATAAAAATAGATCCCTGTTTAACTAAATATTCTCTTTCTCTCTCTCCGTCTCTCTTCTACACAAGAGACCCACAGCAATACATTCACAATCTTTATTAAAAGAAAACCCAAAAAAAAATTGGGTTCCTGGAATCTATTTTTCGATATATCGAGGTCTGTATTATCAGAATTCTACTGTGTATGCCATAATCAAAACAGTTGTCTTTTTTTTGCAAAAAAAAAGAAAGAAACCCCTTCAAAATAATTTCCCACTTATTAATCAAGGCCCATATTTCTTACATTGAAACTGCAAAAAAATGAAGACATCAACAAATTTGTATCTTTTTTATGGCTGTTGAATTAAAAAAGAAAAAATACCTACAAATTGCAGGCATACCTTTAACATGATGGCTGTCATAACTTTCTCAAAAACCAAAAATAAAAAACAACAACTTATAGCTTCGAACATGGCTCAAGTAGCCAGGCCAAAACATTGTTGTAGTTGACACCACTTAACATCCAAAAAAAAAACAAAAAATATTTCGTTTTGTTTTTGGCCAATTGTTGACCACTTCTTCTCATTTTTATTTTATTATTCATAATATGTTGATAACGAATGTTAGGCAGCTTAATATACAGCTCAATAGTTGCCCCCCTTCAATTCAAAGTCCCCCCGAATGATCCCCAAAAAAAATAAAAATCCATTGTTTGATTCGTGTGGAATCTAAAATAAAGTTGAATTAAATGAATCCATCCAAAAACTATTCATTCCCGCCGCTTCCATCTATCAACACTAAACAATAAATAAACGCAAATAGAAAGCGCACGTCCGAACAGTTGCTCACACACAAAAAAACAACGGGCAGCGCAACTCAAATAGCAGTCAAATGAAGAAATCTACAACAACAAAACTGAAAAATGCCTTGGATTCAATGAACGTTGTTGTCTTTTTTTTGGCTATGGCTATCATTAGGCGTTTTTTATAAGTATTGAACCTCTGCATTTTTTCTCCATTCTCCTCTTCTCCCCTCTCCCTTTTTTCGTTTCATTAATAGATTCGCCCCTCACAGAAAAAATATAAGGTGGTTACTTGGCAGCAAACTGGGCCCATTCACACCAAAAATAAATAATCAAAAAAGTTTAAAGCTAGAGAAAAAAAAATGTTAATAAGTCTTATAAGTAATACCCCACTCTTAAAAGAGTTAAGGGGGAAGGGGGGTTAGCCGAGTTTTTGACCACCAATACTTTCTCAGTATGGCTGCTTGCTATTGATTTGATGGGGACACCTGTACCTTGTTTGTGGCTTATTAGAAATCACATGAGCATAAATATTATCCGTCCGTCCGCCCGTCCCTTATCCAACTTTAAAATCAATAACAAATTTTACAATGACGCCAAGTTTTTTGTCATTGTTTAAATTTCTATTTCATTCATTGTTTTTTTTAGCTATCCATCGATAATAGTTTCCACAAATAGAGATTCTTTTACAACGGGTTTGGATTTTTTTTTGGTTTTATTTTATTTATATTTTGCCAGAAATTTAGATTTAGCAGCTTTTTGTACAGAGTCTCTTTCTCTGGAGGTCCTTGGGCTTATAGACATCTCTCATTTTTCCCATTCTTCTTTGGAGGTCTTACAATTTTTTTAAGTAATTTATTTAGTTGAGGTGTTTTTAGGCTCAACGTAATGGTTGCCTTTTCGTCATCGGACTCCCATTTTAAAATCGTTTCTGCTGTCCAGGTTGGATCCTTTTCACATTGACCAACACCCGCTTTGGATCAGCACACTGCTCATATGGACACTCTATGTCTCATAATTCTTCACGTCCAAACTCTCAATTTGGTACAACGACGAACTCATTTTGTTGGATAACTCATGTTACCACAAATAGAGATTCATTTAAAATGGGGCCTTGAAATCATCACTGCCTGGGAACTACAAATAAAATATAATAATTATAAACTCTCGGACCAGGAATGGTAGATACTGATGGAAATATCCTGCAGAGTTGTCTCGTATCCAGAGTTAAAACACGAGGAGTTTATTTTACCAAAAGACCATTTTCCGAGATGTTGTCTTCTACTTGATCTTCCCATTGGACTATGTCGATGTCTGAGAATAGATTGTATAGCTCATGGTTCATTCGACGGCGATATTCACCATCGACCCAGATCGTCCCATAGAGCTGCCTCATCTGCATGCGCATGTACCCATGCTTCAGATGCATACAACAGCAGTGAGTTTGATCTGGCGAGATGTGACCTTGCTTTTGAGTTGCTTACTCAGACCATAGTAGCATCTGTTGGCCAACACTATTCTCCGTCTAGACTAATCGTCGATAAACGTGACAAAATATTTCGAACCACCCAGAGATTCAATTGTCTAAACAAAGTTTTCGTATTCTTTTTTCCAAACTGGACAGAAATATTAAAACTAGCAGCTCTTCCTGAATGTCTATGACAACGTCCACCCTTAGGACCAGCTAAGGGTCCTTTGGACTTATAGACATCTCTCAATTTTCCCCATGCTTCTTTCGAGGTCTTACAATTTTTACGTAATTTCGGTGATATCATATAAGTAATCGGTCAGGTCATTTTCTAATATTCCGAAAAATGCAGATTTAGCAGCTTTTTGTACAGAGTCACCTCCTCTAGGGGTCCTTTGGACTTATAGACATCTCTCAATTTTCCCCATGCTTCTTTGGAGATCTTACAATTTTTTACGTAATTTAGTTGAGATGTTTTAAGACTCAACGTAATGCTGGCCAAGGCCTTCTCGTTATCAGACTTCCATTCTAAAATCATTACTGCTATCACGGTTGTGATCCTTTTCACATTGACCATTTACGTATTTCCAACACCCGCTGTGGATCAGTACAATTTCTCAATTTGGTACACCGACGAACTAATTTTGTTGTATAAATTTCCTGCCACTCGTTATTAAAGATCAGCCACATTCTTCCAACGAGAGTGGATCAATAAGCAAGAGGTTTTTATCCAACATCCTTAGTATAAATAGGAGACCTTTGCCTAATTATTACCTTTCATAAAATATATCTTCTCAGCTCACCTCAAAGAAACATAAAATCTGTCTCCAAGTTAAAAAAATCAAGACATTGACCTTGTTATGTAGTTATAGGTGTATTAATTTAAAAACGAATTTTAGCATTGACAATTTAGTACACACAAAACTACCTTCACTGAGTCAGTTAAGATTTATTCTGAAGGGACTTCATAATTATATTTTTTGTTTTTATTTTTTTCCTTATTTTACAAATGGAAAGTGCAATTAAAAACTTATACACTAAGGTCAGTGACAAACGCCACTGGTATATGTATTATCATAATTATGAAGTGCGGCAGCAAGTTTTATTTTAATTATTAAAATAATTTTGTTGTTGTAAAACATTAAAATACATTTTTTTGCATTAATGACCCGTTAGTAAGTGTACTTAGGGTCAAAGTATCTCGAGTACTTAGCTGTAGTGTATGTTCATTAATTAAACCCCTCTAAATGCAGGGCATTACATTTAAAGTAATGGAAAATAATGTTTTTTTCATATGTAAAATGTGTGTATGCTGAAAACAAAATATAAACGCACTACTATTTTTTCCATTGACATTTAAACTCATGCTCCAAATATAATACCCAGAGTAGTACAGCACAATGTATAACAAAAACAAACGAGCGAGGAAGCGAAAGGCCATTACCTTGCATTATTTTTTTACATTATTTTCTCTTAGTTTTGGGAATTTCTCGTTATATTTGGCAAAATGAAAGATAATTTACTGAAATTTATAAGTGCCATCGTACGGAGGAAATTGCCACAAGGGCCACAGAGAAATGTTAGAATTGTCTAAAGGCAGCTGCAGAATATTTGTTCATATAGAACTTATTTCAGAAAAATTCCGAATTTTCCTCGAACTACTGACAACAATTCGAAACATCCACATTCAAATATTAGGTTTTGGGTCTTTTCTCCAGCTCATCGTGAACGGGGCGCATTCGTCCGATCTGCAGATTGTCTAAAATCTTCTCCGTAATTCATAGCTTTTTCAAAAACCTCACCTTTCTGAGAAGAAACATTTAAAATTGTATCCTCTGAGTTAACGCTGCGGCCAGATTTCACAGAGTAATATTTGATGATCCGAAATCGATAGGTAGTATTAAATGAACTGATGGAACGTGGAAAAACTCCGACAGAGAGACTCTTGATCTTATATCCTCGACCCACTTCCCTGATTGTATGGATCAACATGGTGGTTTGAAACAAACACGTCGCCATATGGTTTGAACCAAGATGAAGGAGAAACTGATAGAAGATACGATAAGCTACTGGCATGGGCAATAAAAATCTTTCAGGCCTACAAATTCCATGGGCCAGATGGCATAATCGCACCATATTGCAGAATGCAGATGATCGTGTATTCGCCACACTACAGTTGTCTGTTGGGGCTTGTCTTGATTTCGTACATACCAAGTATATGGGAAAAGGTAACTGTAACCTTCATCCCGAAACCCGAGTCACATGCTACCTAATGACTATAGACCTATCAGCCCTTCTTGCATTCAACTCAAGACACTAGTAAGTTTACTAGATCTCTACAAATCTGTGGATTATGCCTTACATGAGGTGGTCGGACACATTGAAAAGAACATGGAAAATTCCGACTATACATTGGCTGCATTCCTTGACATTGTCTCCTCTACTATGGCCTCTGGTAATAAATGAGATAACTGTAAAATTCGATCATATCAGGATAAAGGTTGTAGCCCATGCCGATAATGTAGTCTTATTAGTCAGCGAGAAATTTTTGCCGACTATCTTGAGCATAATCCAGGGTGCCTTATCAAATCTATCTAACATGGTCCTGGAAAATGGTCTTGGCGTAAAATTGCAGTCTTTACTAAGAAACCTAAGATCCCAAACATCTGCCTGTCATCTTTGGCCAGAGTAACCATAAACCTTTCCTTAGAGCAAAATGCCTTCGAACAGTCAAGCTACAAACTAATGTGGTAAAGGAATCTTCAGGAACGCACCAAGAAAGCTTTAATAGCACTCTGCCAGGTTGTCCTGGTTGTTGATCGTACATCGATCAGCGTCAATCTTGATAACTGGAGCAAAAAGAAGCACGACGCAAGCTGTATTCAATGTTATTTAAATCTCCGACCGTTTCTAGGCTGAGGTGTGTTCTTTGTAGCACCTTGACCACTCTAGTATCCTCTACACGATTTCAAATTGCGACTTTGTAGATAGAAACACTGATAGGAACCCATATTGAATAAAACATAATTCATTTTATGAATCGTATTTTTGTTGTAACATTAATATCATGGCCCTCGACATTTCTTTTGAGGGGTCGATGGGCATTAATTTGCGCTCCCAGATATATATTTTTTTGGTATTAAAACTTGTCCTCGGAATGATGTCGAGTTTACTCCGATTGATTTTTGGCTGTATATCGCCATGAACATTCAAAGTTTTTACAGGTTAAATTCTATTTTCCCCAATTTTCATGAATTTTATCAAATCCATATTTTCTAATGAAATCAACCATAGATGTTGAATTTTGAATACTCGGATGTATACTTCTCTCATGCGAAAAATTTTGACAGTGAAATAATACATGTTGAACATTTTCCTATAAACTATAAACTTATGTGAAACATAAGTCTAATGGGACCGCTTTCATTCTCACCAGACAGTAGCTTTACTGAAATCATGATTTCTCAGGATTCTATTGATTTGTTTGATCTCACTTGGCTTGGCTGTGGTTTTATGGAATCATGGTCGCTTTACAGTGTCCGCAAGGTAGTGAGAGGAATTGGACATGCCACGGTCTAAAGACCACGCTTTTCCCTCCAAACTGGATGTTTCACATAAGGCTAATGGGACCGCTTTCATTCTCTCCAGACTGAAGCTTTACAGAAATCATGATTTGTCAGGATTCTATTGATTTGTTTGATCTCGCTTGGTTTGGCTGTGGTTTTATGAAACCATGGCCGCAAACTAGTGAGAGGAATTGGACATGCCACGGTCTAAAGGCCATGCAGACCAGAGTGCCTGTGAAATCTGGACAGCTGCGTCGGAAATAGTCTAATTGTGTTCCAAATTCTTCGGCTCTTTTTGCCGTTTGATTTGTTATTTCATATAAAGCTTGGCCCGCATGGTCCGGTATATACTGTGTTTTTTCCTAGAAAAATTCCTTATGTTCCAAAAGATGATTTAATATCCAATTAAAGAATATTACTAATGGTCTCACCCTAATCCTTAATTTATTCCCTCCAACCAATCTTCTTCTGCAGTGCCACAAATTTCATCTTTTGTTACTTCTAGAAGTTTCAAACGCTAACTTTCATGGCAATTTCCGCAAAGAGTTCACCCCCACCAAATATTGTTTGTTATTTCACAATGTCTGGCAATAATAACAAAACAAGTGGCATTGCATATTACGAAGAAGAAGAAAACAAAACAAGTTGCAAAATGTCAACAAATCCAATCAGCTGTTTTCATTTCTGAAAGCTTGTTTGCTTTCTTTGCTTGCTTCTCTCTGCATTTCTCATTGCATAACAAATCATTCATTCGGCATTGTAATAGGTCGGCAACACAATTTCACCCAAAAGCGGAGAGAAAGAAGAGGAACGAACACAACAAGAAGAATGCGCCAAAAAATACAATATTTGCAAAGCAAAAAAGAAAACAAATATATCTTTTTCATAAAACAAAAGTAAAATGAAATAAAAAGAAAAAATAAGCACTTCCCATATAATAAATAATTCTTGAAAAAATGGCAAAATTCCCAAATTAGTTAACTACTTTTGTGCCAGCGAAGAAAAAAGAGACACAAAAAAAAATAAACTACAGCAAGAAAAGTAAAGCTCAGCACACACAACTTGGCCGTCATGGTAGAAAATTTCACTTTCATTTTGGCGCACTGGCAACGAACTAAGCGGCAACATACCCCACCAATCCGCTCACACACAAACCCCAGGTAAAGACCTGGAGTTTGGAGTGGTGGACGACGCGACTCACTGTCAGTTGTCTGTCTTTTACAGACAGTATTTAATGCAGCCAAAAAAGACAACAACAAACCAACCAGCCACACAATGTGGCCAAAGAGAAGTAAAGATCTTGTTGTGGTTATTTTTTCCCCGTTGATATTAATGCAAGTAATTATTTTTTGGTAGCCCCTCGAAGCAAATGTGATCGTATATTTTGTTTAATGTTTTTCGTGTTGGTCTCAACTTGACACTTTGTTTATTACTTGAGACTTGCAACTTGGCGTAAAATTTGGAAAAAAAGAGTAGCAAGTGGTAACATTTAAAAAATGTGCAGCTTGTTATAGAGGATTGCATGGAACTCACACACGACATAATACCAATTCATGGTTAAAACTCTTAATATTTTCCGTGATATAGCCGCCAACAATCTCAAAATTACACAATTGTTGCACCAGTGTTCACGAAATTCTTAGAACAAGTCATTCGGTCAATTGGCCGCTGGAGAATGGTAGCAGCAAATGATTAACGATTTACATTTTCCACATACAAAAAAATGTGCAACTGATTTTCAAAATTAATTTGAATTGTATGCGATTAAGAGCAAATTTTGCTGTCGAGGTGTTGGCGGAAATTTTATTTATTGGGAAATGCTATTTTTAAACCGAAATTAAAAGTTGAACAAGTTTAAATGTTATATGGTTACATTGGTCAATTCTGAGAATGTCGTATAGGAGAATGGATTTCTTTAATGGTTACACTTTAAGAGCGGGGTTAAAAAAGTATATCATAAAGGAGTTTCCTGGGTTCATTAGAGATTATTATTTCAAGAGAAGATTTTTTAAAGCATTACTTTTTCAAAAGCGAACAGAGCAATAATATGAGACTTCTAAACTTTTTTCAATAATTGAATGGGGACTCTCGCAACACACAATTCTATTTTTAAAAAAAAATATTTTCTAATGGACAATTGGAGCTAAAAGCGGAGCTAAAAAATTATTTTTTAAAGACTAACGGGAAAAAGAGGCCATTTTTTAAATACTGTCGAAGTTAAATACATAGTTTTTAAAAAAAATTTTATAAATGACCTTCGGAAGAAAATGCTTGATTTTTTCAAGAATAAACGGAGCATACATAACCTTGGATTGTCAGAGACAATTTATAATAGTATTTCAGAGCTAAAATGCTCGAACAATGAACATATTTAAAAGAGTGAATTTTTAAAAACTTTTGAAAATTAACATTCGGAATTAAAAGAGATTTAAAGTAGTGCTTTTTTTGAGATACGTTTTTGAGGAATTATCAGATATAGAATGGGGAAGACAAGATGTGGTTTTTTTTTTTTTTTTGGGACAATATAAGTTCTGATTGTTTTCCTTAATATTTTTTTTTTCGGGGACTATAGAAGACTAGGATTTTTAATTTTTTCGAGGATTATAAAGGGTTTGGATTTTTTAAAAATATTTTTCTTATATTATATGAGTGTTGGATTTTTATACCCTACACAACTATGTTGTCAGGGTATTATAGCTTTGTACAGCCCCAAGAGTTTGTAACGCCGCGAAATATTAATACTAGACCCAACTCTAAGTATACCGATCATATATCGACTAGCTGAGTCGATCTAGACATGTGTGTCCGTCTGTTCATTATAAATTGTAAACACGATACAGGCCACAGTTATGAACCTATCTTCACGAAATTTTGCATATAAGATGGGTTCTGGCTAATAAAGACTCCTATTGTTTTTGGTAAAGATCGGTTAATATTTAGGGAACCAATATTGATAGTTTTTTGTAAAAATATTCAGTTGTGTTTAAAAAAGAGGCCAAAATGCCGAACATTTGGCATTTTATTGTCATGGAATTTTATTCTAAACAGGAAGATATAATTTATAGGGTGTCCTGTAAATTTTTAAAGCGCCAAACACTGTTTAGATATGTTTCGGTTAAACTAAAAAGTTATTGATCTGTGTATAGGTTAAATTTTACTCAGACGCAATTGTAAAAAGGATAAACAATATATTGGAAATGCTATTCTAGGCATATTTTTTTAATTCCTAAGAGAAAAGCACAAAACGGTTGCAGACATTTTGTGGTAACAGTATCGTTGCCTTATCCTCTGTTTGACCATTGTTGCTGTGGAGTAAAAAGTATTTGATTTTTCAATTGGCAAAACCTTTCTGCTGTACAAATATGAGATTGAATTCTATTTTGAATTTTCATTCAGAAAATAGATTTGCCTTCTGAATATTTTTTTCAGATCACTAATTAGGGCATATTCGATTTTTGTTTTCAATGTTTTTTTCCTAACCCAATTATTCCTCAATTCCTTTACAACCCCTATAGCCTCTATATAGCTTTCTAAAATAAAAAGAATAACATTGTATTAAAAGTACACCTTTCTTCTCATAAAAAAACAAATCAACAACAACATGCAACTTACCATAACATTGAAGATATTACTATTGTGGTTAACATCTTTTAATCCATGATAGTAACGTTTAAAGTTATGCTGCAATGACGACGACGATGATGATGTTGTTGGTGCGTTGGACAAGGAAGCGGAAGTTTTTATGGCATTACAGCTCAACAACCTTGAAGTTGTGGCAACAATACCAGTTTTATTATTGGTGGTGGCACTGCTCAACGATCTACGTGGGGTGGTAGTATTGGTGGAGTTGTGGGTGTTATTCGATTGCGGCTGCAACTGCGGTTGCAGCATAAGTTGACATAGATATTTGTGATTGTGATAACGACGCGTACCGACTGCCACAAACAGTCCTTGGCGACCGGAAGTACTTAAACAGGCCATGATATTTATTTTTTTGGTACGATTTTTTAACTAATTAGAAAACGTTAGAAAATTGCGATATTTTATGCTGGGTATATTATTTTTAAGTACCGAAATATTTTTTGTTTATTTTTCAAGGTGGGAAATTTAAGGACACTGGTTTTTTTGTATTACACTTTTATTTTGGAAAATAATAAATAATCACGACAGTGACGACTTCATTTGGTTATTTTATCTTGTCTGACTTTCTTTTTCGTTATGCATTAATATGGAAATTTTTATTATTCCTTCTTTTTTCTGTTATAACACAAGAATTGTTTTCGTTTGGGGTAACTCGTTTTTGAACTTTTTACTTAACGAAAAAAGTTTAGTGACCTCTTCTGGCTATTCTTTTTTTGAATATTTCTTTTTTTTTAAATTTCAAAAATTTTCTTTTTCAATTTTTACTTTTTCGGTTACACACAGCGACAACCCGGGTGGACGACGGCTTAGAGACAATTTTTGTTGCGTTTAGTTCCAACGGCTTCAACAAAGTGTTTCGTGTTTTAAGCTGCAAGTGCCTCTGAGCTTAGTTTGACTCGCTCGCTGGGTACGCTGGCGACGCTGGTGTTGGCTGTGGCTAAAATGCTAAACCTTCAGATGAAACTTGTTTAATAGCAGAGGCGCCTGCGCCTTAGCCAAGAAAGCTTTAAGACAAATCAAAGCCGTCGTTGTTTTTGTTGTTGGCACAAACGTAATATTTGTAAAAGAGACACAGAGAGAGAGAGAGAGGTTTTGAATGTTAACTCTTACCTCTCTCCCGCAACGTAAACGTGTACAGTGGTGAATACTGTTGTCGTCGTCTTCGGCGCGGTCTTTCCAAATAGCTAGCCTGTTGATGTGAACTTGGTACTTGATTGGTCAGGTTGTCTTTACCTTTAGCATCAACAGCAACAATTTTCATTCAATACCAAAACGTTTGTGATATTCAGCAGAGATGCTGTTACAGTTGGATTTAGTTGTAATGTGCTGATGAGGAGTAGTAGTATCGGTCGACGCCGCAACACTTTTCTTTCTTCAATTTTACGGTCACCTTGATCTTTCGACGCAATGCTGCAACAACACACAGCTGTTGTTCAGTTCGATGGTGTTATCCAATAGTCCCGCTGCTGTCACGCACAAAATATTTACATTGACAATCGTTGTAACTTTACACGACCCCGCTCTTTATCTAATCATCGATATTAGTAATTTATTCCAATTGGATTATTGACACATTTTTTTGTTAGTATTGTTGTTGTTTTTATTTATGTTATGCTTATGCTCTATGCCACTGAGAAGAAGAAATAGGAACTTTCTATTTAATATTGAAATTTTTTTG
>NW_026884308.1:0-11062 GCF_032173495.1 Musca vetustissima
TTACATATGTATTTATACCCTTCACCACACTGTGGCACAGGGTGCTTATGTATTTGTGCATATGTATGTCACAGGCAAAAATAATCGAGATAGACCCATGGTTCCTTTTGAGAATATGCATAGAATCACTTTCTGAGTCGATTTATGCATGTCCGTCTTTCCGTCCATGTATTTTTGTAAACAAAATACAGGTCGCATTTATGATCCGATTTGGATGAAATTTGGGATGGGTCACTTATTTGGCCCACGGACGAACCCTATTGAAAAAATCGGTTCAGATTTAAATATAGCTCCCATATATATTTTCGTCCGACTTAAGGTAAATGGGGCACCAAAGTCCCTATATATCTTTCGATTTGCACGAAATTTGGGGCAGAGTACTGAATTAGGTCCAGACAGATTTCGAGAAAATCAGTTCAGATTTAGATGTAGCTGCCATATATAGTTTCGTCCGATTTAAGGTAAATGGTGCACCAAAGTCACTATATATCATTCGATTTGAACGAAATATGGCTTAGAGTACTGACTTAGGTACAGAATGATGTGTGCTAAGATTCGTTAAAATCGCTACATATTTAGATATAGCTCCCACATATATTTTCGTCCGATTTAAGGTAAATGGTGCACCAAAGTCCCTATATATCATTCGATTTGAACGAAATTTGGCTTAGAGTACTGACTTAGGTACAGAATGATGTGTGCTAAGTTTCGTTAAAATCGGTCCATATTTAGATACAGCTCCCATATATAGTTTCGTCCGATTTGCGGTAAATGGGGCACCAAAGTCCTTATATATCTTTCGATTTGCACGAAATTTGTCGTAAAGTACGGAATTAGGTCAAGAACGACGTGTGCCAAGTTTCGAGAAAATCGGGTCAGATTCATATATAGCTTCCATATATATTTTCGTCCAATTTAAGGTAAATGGGTCTCCAAAATTCCTATATATATTTCGATTTGCACGAAGTTTGGCATAGGGTACTGAATTGGATCCAGAATAATGTGTGCTAAGTTTCGTGAAAATCGGTTCAGATTTGGATATAGCTCCAATATATATTTTCGTCTGATTTAATGTAAATTATGCACTAAAGAACCAATGTACTGAAGTCACTGTAACCTATCGTGTGACAAGTTTTCTTGAAATTGGTTCAGATTTACATATAGCTCTTATATATATTTTCGTCCGATTTAAGGTAAATGGTGTACTGAAGCCCCATAGCTAGGCCGATTGGCAAAACGTACTGGAATTAATATAAATTAATCTCGGCCAAGTTTCCTTGAAATCGGCTCAGATTTAGATATAGCATAGCTTCCATATATAACTTCGACCTATTCATGTTAATTGTAAACCAAATAATCAATGGGTGCTTGATTGATATTACATTTTAAACAATGAAGCATACCAAATAGCGTGCGTAAAGTTTGCTTAAAGTCTATTTACAAAGTAAGGAATAGATTGCAGAATGGCATGTGTAAGGATTGACGTTAGTCGGTTTACTTATATATAAAGATCGCATTTTGAAGTTCGTTCAATTTCATGTCAATGTTCCTTCGAAAATACGACATCTGTAAAGATACACATGTAGAATATCCCCAAAGGGGTGAAGGGTAGTAGAGTCGGCCCAGTCCGACTTTACTACTTTCCTTACTGGTTTTTATCTATATATGAACCGACTTAAATCAATCCACAGACATGTCATGTTGAAACTTATGCTAAATTGCATATCATACGAACAGATTTAGAGTGGTTTGTATACAATGGGACAAAATTATTTAAATCGATAAACTTTGACGCACGCTATTCGGTATGCTGCACCACAGCGGACTGTGTAGGTCTCAATCGAACACCCGTTAATTATTTGGTGCACAACTAACATGAAGTCCTTCGATATATATATATATATATGGGAGCTATGTCCGCAACTTCACCGATTTCTTCAAAACGCAGGAATCATATTCAAGGCATTGATCTGATCAAATTTCAACAAACCGTGGTACCCTTTAGGCTACACTTATTTCAGCACATTGTAGCAAATTGTGTACCAATTGGCCAAACTTTGACTTTTGGTTCACTATTAACATAACATCGGACTAAAATATATATTACAGATATATCTAATTCTTAACCAATTCCAACAAACCTTAACAAACGTTAGGCTATACTAGCTTTAGTTAAGACAAACGAATGGAGTGTGGTGCATCCCTCAACCAAAATCGGATGAAAATATATACTGGACCTATATCTAAATCTCAAAATGTATGGGAGCTATGTGGCAATCTAATTATTGTCCAGATTCCCTTCAACGTTGGTTGTGTTGTGATGATTGGCTTTCAAAAAAATTAAGTTCATCCCAATATTATTATCTTATCATCATCGAAAATTATAGGCGTTGTCCTTGACCATACCTGGATCCTCATGGAAATTTTCAAAGCGATTAGCAATGGGTTGCTAAATAATATATGAATACGTAAACACCGGTAAATATTAATGTGTAACTCCGAGAACATACGACAATATAATTGGTATCAATTTAAAGGTCAACTACTCCTCTTGAATATAATATCAACTTGTCGAGTCTATGTCCTTCAGAGGTAAATATATACGCTATAGAATAAAACTTTTTGTAATTTTTCGCACAAAAGTCTGGGTCCATTTGTCCCGCTAAATATTGACCAATCTTTATCAAAACAGGCATGTTTATTCTTTGGTCCGATCCGCTTCTTCTTAAAAAATCGTAATGTTTGGGTCATTATTGCGGCCTCTGGAGCAACCAGAAAATCAGACAAAACAAAGTTGTTGGTCCATTTCGTCCCCTAAATATAAAACTTTTTTACTTTTTTACTAAAACTTCTTTACCAAGAAGAATATGTCTTCATTGGCCAGAACCTATCCCACATGCAAAATTTCGTGAAGATCCATAACTTTGGCCTGTATCGTGTTTACAAATTATAATGAACAGACGGACGGACCGACGAACACACATGTCTAGATCGACTCAGCTAGTCGAGATATGACGATGGGTGTACTTAAAAGTGGTTCTAGGACCAATATTTCGCTGTGTAACAAACTTTTGGGGCTGCACAAAGCTATAATACCCTGACAACATAGTTGTGTAGGGTATAAAAATATTTAGGAGCTAATATAAATCTGATTTATATTTCAACAATATATAATACACAACATTCTAGACTCAATTAAATACGTTATGTAAAAATCGAATCGGACGAAAATATATGAGAGCAACTTAAAAAAATTTTGGTAGAATATGGCTTTAGAATGTCGCCAATATCTTCAAAATACCCAGATCAAGTCGGTAGCTGTACACGTTCATAGGTACGTGGTTCCTACCTTATGTACCCACCGTGCTTTAAACACCTGTTAATACAAATTGTCGACCCTGCACTTGTGAACAATTTATACCAGTTCAGGACTTTGGTGCACCGTTTACCTAAAATCGGACGAAAATATATATGGAAGCTATATCTAAATCTGAACCGATTTCGAATCAAAAAGGCGACCTGTACTTTGTTTACAATTTAACATGGTCAGGCGGACAGACGGACGGACATGCATAAATCGACTTAAAAACATGATTCTATGCGTATTCTCAAATGTAACCATGTGTCTATCTCGTTTCCTTTTGTCTGTTACAAACATATGCACAAAGACGTAATACAAACATATGCACAAAGACGTAATACAATTTGATTGAAAAACATTTCCAAAAGCAATATCTAATTATAGGAATAATTTAATTCCCTGAATACCGCCTTTAAAACTGACGGGACGTTTAAACCATTCTTAAAATATTATTTTTTCTTCCAACCATGAAGTATCATTTCAGATCCAACGTGGATAGTTCCAAAACTTGTATTCCTTGAAGGAGGTATCTTTGTCGTCATAAATGCAACCTAACATTGTTATTGAATACGCCAACTTTCAGCACACAAAAACTCTTCTTCCACGCCAGGTAGGACATCCCTGACTAAAAAGTGCTATCAGCTAGAAAAGCAACTATAAATATTTACATTTACTTAGTTTGCCATTTCGGAAACCCCTCAAAAAAATACTTCATTTATTCGTGAGATGCTTAGCCACACTACCAATGAATGCCTTTACTTGGCCCCCCTCGCTGAGACCACCATCTCTTCACATTTTCCCTCCAACCAGTTAGCGAAAGACATTACCATGGCATTCCACATCCCGTGGCTGTTGGTGAAATGTTACAGACAAGCAAGACTTTGATTGCCAACCAGCCACTGCGCCACCACAATAACTTAACCTCAATTTACCGGACCACTTATTAGTTTTTCCTTTGAATATTTCAAATAGAATTTCTTAATTAATTTTTGGGTAGTCCATCAAGTCTTTGGGTTTTTGGCGAAAGACAAATTCATTTTATAGCCCCGTCGAAGGAGGCCGTCGCATGTCTTTCTCATTCTCCTTCTCTCTTGAAGACATTTGTGTCAGTGTTGACATGTCTTTAATTAGCTATGGTTAAATTTGAATTTTGGAATGAATGATGATGACGATGGTAGTTGGCGTTACAGCATTCGAGTGTCATATTTTAATTGGAATTGGTTGAAAATGAAGGTGAAGGCAGGATTATGAAAGGTTGACAGGAAAGAATTGTGTATTAGATGTGATGTGGTTGATGTGATGGAATATGTTATCGAGTATGTTTGGATTGTGCAGGGGCCAGATCCATGTTTAAGGTAATATTTGGAAAGAAAGAGGAGGATAATTACAAGTTGGACTTTCTAAATTTCAACCGAATTGGTTCAAATTTTTCTAACTAAAAACCCGTAAGGAAAGAAGTAAAGTCCGACGGGGCCGACTATATGATACCCTTCACCACTTTCGATATATTCAACAGATGAATCCTAACAGACGTTGAAGGACCATAAACACGAAAATGGATCCATAAACATGTCGTTCTGCAACCTATAATACATTTTTCATTTGGTCAGATATAGAGTAGCTATATATTAATATATATATATATAATGTGAACCAATTTCAATGAGACTTGCCAGAGACTAACCTATATTAACTACAGTTCATTATTCAAAATTGTGTGACAATCGGACAAAATTTTGGTCTTTAGTGTACAATTTACATAAAATCGGAAGAAACGATATATAGGAGCTATATCTAAATCTGAACCAATCTTCACGACAGTTAACACATATATATAGGAGCTATATCTAAATACGAACCAATTTTCACGACACTTAACAAATATATTTACTTTGAAGCACCATTTACATTAAATCGGAGGAAAATATATATGGGAGGTATATCTAAATCATTACACCATGCCAATTTTCGTGCAAATCGAAATATATATAGGGACTTTGATACACCATTTATATTAAATCGGTCGAAACTATATATAGGAGCTATATCTAAATCTGGACCGATTTTCACGAAACTTGACAGACATCATTGTAGGCCCAATTCAGTACATTATGCCAAATTTCGCGCAAATCGAAAGATATATAGGGACTTTGGTGCACCATTTACATGAAATCGGACGAAACTATATATGGGAGCTATATCTAAATCTGGACCGATTTCCTCGAAACTAGGCTCAATTTAGTACTTTATACCAAATTTCGTGCAAATCGAAAGATATATAGGGACTTTGGTGCACCATTTTCATGAAATCGGTCGAAACTATATATGGGAGCTATATCTAAATCTGGACCGATTTTCACGAAACTTGGCAGACATCACTCTAGGCTCAATTCAGTACGTTATGCCAAATTTCGTGCAAATCGAAAGATATATAGGGACTTTGGTACCCCATTTACCTTAAATCGGACGAAAATATATATGGGAGCTATATCTAAATCTGAACCGATTTTCACGAAACTTAACGCACATCATTCTAGACCTTATTCAGTAGGCTATACCAAATTTCGTGCAAATCGAAAGATATATAGGGACATTGGTAGACCATTTAGCTATATTTAAATCTGAACCGATTTTCACGAAACTAAGCACACGTCATTGTGGACATAATTCAATACGCTGTGCCAAAATTCGTGCAAATCAAATGATTTTCAGGGACTTTGGTACACCATTTACCTAAAATCGGGCGAAACTATATATGGGAGCTATATCTAAATCTGAACCGATTTTCACGAAACTTTGCACACATCATTCTAGACCTAATTCTGTAGGCTATAACAAATTTCGTGCAAATCGAAAGATATGTAGGGACTTTGGTACCCCATTTACCTTAAATCGGACGAAAATATATATGGGAGCTATATCTAAATCTAGACCGATTTTTCCCAATTTCAATAGGGTTCGTCCTTGGGCCAAACAAATGAGCTGTGCCAAATTTCATCCAATTCGGATCATAAATGCGACCTGTACTTTGCTCACAAAAATACATGGACAGACGGACGGACGGACGGACATGCATAAATCGACTCAGAAAGTGATTCTATGCATATTCTCAAAAGGAACCATGGGTCTATCTCGATTATTTTTGCCTGTTACAAACATATGCACAAAGACATAATACCCTGTGCCACAGTGTGGTGAAGGGTATAATAAAAATGTCGGTTTACGTGTTAGTGGCTGAAATTGAGTGTAAAGGGCTCTGAAGGGCTGACATACAATATAGGTTCAATGTTGTTCCATGTTTTGACATAGCATATAAGGATAGCTCTCTATTATTAGTAGGCACATGGTTTTTAACCACAGACTTAAAGTCCCACATCCTGTAGCGTTGCCTAGTAATTTATGAAATGAAGAGTTCTTAATTGATTCATTTTGGATTTCTTAAATCAACATTCAATAACAATTATCTACTATGTTTTGTAAATAATCTTTGCATGAGTATGATTTGTTTATGGCTTATACATTTTAAGTTTTTTTCATACGAAATTCTTAAGAGATTGTAATTTTGCAAAACTTTCAGCATTTCTGAACAATTTTGACCTAATTATCCCAGCTCAATCCTAACGTAAAGCAAATAGTTTCTGCAACAATGTATAAATGTCGATTAAAACTTCATTAAGTATTCTAAAACCAAATATCCATTACATAGACCAATTCTTGTTCTGCTGCTTCTACTTTTAGCAATAAACTGGTTATCTTGTCTAATGATATAGGTCAAGTAAAACACTTTCGAACAACTTCAATTTTAATGCATCCAACTAGTCATATATCTATCCTATAGTTTATAGTATTCAGAGAATTTTACAAATTATGCAGGCAAGACTCCCTTATGCTGATGTTTCTTCTTCTTCGGACCCTGCTACTTTGTATCAAAATATTCTAAATACCATTAAATACTACGGAGAAAACTTTCATAAGTGGTCGTTTCTTTGGTAAAAATTCCCATCTGCTTAGTAATCATTATTCGTCTAATTATTATTGCTTTGTAGATACACACATATGAGTGTATGTGTGCGTGTGTGTGTTCACTTTTACATTAGAAATTTCACCAGTCCTGCATATATTGTAGATTAATCAAAGATTTGCTCATTATTTTAAAGTTAGAAAACATGTTGAATAGACTACGATGATTTTCCATTATTAAGTTTGCGATAAGACACGCAACAAACAATGTTGCTGCAGATTTCTACTTTCGCTACGCTTCATTCGCCGAACAAACTAACGTCATGCTAATACATAGACGGGCAAATACCAGATCATATAATGAAAGAAAACAATCTTAAAATGAGTACAAGTACACCACTACTATACTACTCACTCATATAGGACTTTGTAATGAGGAAATAAGTCATTGTATCAGGGTCGGGAAGTGTGAATTAAAGTTGAAGTGTTTCGTGTAGCCCATAGAAAAAAATTCTTGCCGTAACATCTTTAGATCAATTTAATGTTAAATCGGACGAAATTAAATATGTGAGCTATATCTATATATGGGGTGGCGTAGAGGTTGATAAATACCAAGCAGCGGCTCTGATTGGCTTTAACATGGTCCCTCTTTCATCTCAATTGTGCGGTGCCACTTGGGGAGCTATTCTCATCACCCACGATGGCTTATCTTGGTCCCTCTTTCATCTCAATTCTGCGGTGCCACCTGGGGAGCTATTATCATCACCCACGATGAAATAGTGAGCTAATATGTGCCGTGAGTTCACCCATAAGAAGTATAAAAAATGGGTTGAGGCGTCGGGTTAGTTGCCCACTCTCGGAAAACCCAACCTACTATGAAAAAGCTAAGAAAAAGAAAACCAAACCCCCCTAATGTTGACGACACCCGCAAACGTATAAAGGACCACGATCTGCGAATCTGCACTTGGAATGTGCGCACGTTGTACAGAACAGGCGCAGTGTTCGCTTTGGTGGATATACTCAAGAAGTACAAAGCCGATATTCTTGCCTTACAGGAAATGCGATGGAAAGGGCCAGGCGTAAGTAAATGAGACGATTACGCCCTGTATTATAGCTGCCATGAAACGAGACATGAATTTGGCTGCGGATTTATGGTTAGCAGGAGAATAAAATACCTTGTCTCCAGATTCTCTCCAGTAGATAAGCGAATTGCTATAATTCGTATAAAAGCGAAGTTCTTTTATATCAGTCTCATTTGCACCCATGCTCCCACCGAAGACAAATATGAACAGACCAAAGACATATTTTACGAGCGCCTAGAAACAGCATATGACCGTTGCCCTGGCTGATGGTATCAACGCGCAAGACGCCCAGTAGATTCGGACCAACTGTGGAACTTGAGAACTACAGCTTCGAGGTAGTTGAAGACTTTATATACCTTGGTACCGCCATAAATAAAACGAATGACATCAGTTTTGAAATTCGGAGAAGGATTGTGATGGCCAACAGATACTACTATGGTCTAAGTAAGCAGTTTAGAAACAAGGCCATCTCCCGCCAGACCAAACTCACACTTTACAAGACGCTGATACTATCTGTTGGCGTGATACCGTGTAGCAGTGAAACCCCAAAAATAAAGAAAAGAAAGACGAAATAGAGTTTAGTAAATATTTTCAATCTTTATTGTAAAGTTAATGGGTTTCGTGAGAAACAAGACTTTACCTTAACGTGCGTTAACGACGATAGCGAGAGATGTTTATTCTACGAGAACGATAATGCAAGTTTAATCAACGAGAGTTCAAAAGCAAGTGATGTTGCGATGGGCAAGAAAGCTACAGCAAGGCCGTGATCAACAACTACGACCACAGCATTGGAAAGCGCCTCTCTGCATCCGAACTATGCGAATGTGGCTTCCAGGAGATATAGTAGAAGAGAGCGAAACTCTCCCCTACAATCCGAACTAGGCGAATGAGGCTCCTGGAAGATATGCAGAGAAGATTTCCCCATTGGGCTCCGAAGAGCGGCCAATTAAAGTGGTTAATTGTAATGCTGTAGAAGGGGAAACAATGTATCGAACATATACATTGCCGTAAGCAATGTATCGAACTTAAACATTGCCGCCCACCTTGCCGCGCTAGCTGCGTGGCAACCGATATTAAATTAGTACGCGACTTAAACTAGGGTTAGTAATTGCATTGTGAATTAAATGCATCGATAGGTATAGTAGTTCAGTTTCTATTGAGCAGCAAATTAACAACAAATAGCGAGTTTGCAATATGATATATAAACTACGATTAAAGGTTGTTCGCTTATGTCAACTATGCAATTTGATAAGGAATCGGTCCTGTAAGTATATAACCGAATATAGTTTTCTGAGCCACCAGCGATAGAATTTGAGAGTACAAATCTGCGCCCAATAACAAGTCTATATCTTTATCATTGGAGGTGTCAGCAAAATCTATGTGTGATACATGACTACGCAGATTCGGGATAGACGACAACGACAATAATTTTTGTTTTGAGTGGTGTGCAGAACTTGCCGATTGTCCAATTTAGCATGAGAACTTCGAATGGGAGTGATCGAACTAGATTTGGAGCGAGATTTGTACAAAGTATTGGACGAGGAAGATACATTTATAGTATTTGAGGACTTTATGCTATTTTGTGTACGGTGCAGTAGCGTGTGATGTCTATTTTTGCAAATGGAGCAATTGTGATTATTTCTACAGTTTTTAACAGGGTGTCCATGTGATAGACAGTTTATGCAAAGACCATGTTTTTTTACTAATGAGAATCTATTCTCAAACGAGAGCAGACTCGTAGGTGATGGCTCTGCTGGGGACACATCACACAAGTACGATAGAACAATTTGGAGGTGCAAATATGCGATTGTGGTGTGGAACTAGGCGACAGTAGTTTGGAACTAGGCGATTGTGGTTTGAAACTAGGTGATTGTAGTTTGGAACTAGGCGATTGTAGTTTGGAACTAGGTGATTGTAGTTTGCAAGTAAGCAACGAACTAGATCGACTTTTTGGCGAATTCAATTTTCTGGGAGAATTGATACAAATCAAATTATCAAGACACGACAATGTTTGTATTCTATCTGAAAGGAAAGCATCTAATTGCTTCCAAGTAGATAGAGATGATTTGTCTTTGATAGTTTGTTCCCAGAGTGTTACTGTTAGTTTTGGTAAACGTTGTAGACAAATAAAAACTAGCATTGGATCCCAATGATCCGTTATTACATCGTAAACAGACATGGCGGAAATACAACTATTCATTCCTCGTTGAAGAGTTTTGAGGCCAATGAGTGATTCTTTTTCGAGTGCGGGAAGATCAAAAAGCAACTTCAGATGATTGTACACAAGCATACGTTTATTGTCAAAAGTATCCTGCAATGATTTCCAAGCAAGTGAAAAACTACGATTGGTGAGTGGAAAATTCGAAACGATTTCTCGAGCCTCACCACTGGTTTTTTGAATCAAGTGACACAATCTTTCAATGTCACTCAAACGAGAATTATTTATGAACAGCGTGGTGAACAGATCACGAAATGTTGGCCATGACATAAAATCTCCACTAAAGATTTCGATGTCGCAAGGAGGCAAGACTAAATATTGAGAATCGATAGCATGGTTGACAAGATTAGTAGGGGTGGATTTCGACGAAGCGAAGTTTTCGTTAGAAAGCAAACTAGAAGGTTTGCTTTCGTCGCAGATATTGGACAACGAAGATAATGT